>NC_137739.1:86347055-86415386 GCF_963264785.1 Psittacula echo | reverse complement strand
AGGGAACGAGACCCAGTGTCCAGACCCAGGCTGCTCCTGGTGCATTGGGCAGGAGGTTGACAGCCCTGGGAATTCAGAGGTTCATTCTTGGTGGAAGAAAAATGCTGCATGGAGGGAAAACACTATCTGCACAGCTCCGAGTGGCTCCGGCCAGAGACGGCTCGGTGCCCAGCAGTAGGGCAGTGAGATGGATGCAGATTCCACCCTGACTAACACATTCTGCTTACACGGCAGGAAGGGAGAGAGTTTCTAACTTACCTGGACTTCATCCTCCACCAAGCCCTTCATCACACTTCTGGGTTAGGGTCCCAGCTCTAGTCCCTTGCCTTTTGTTTCTTTCACCTTTTAACCCCCCCTTTTAATGGCTTTTTCCTCACCAGAGCCCTATCCTCTCCTTCCTGTGCTTCCAGCCCTTCTTCTTGCTGCATCCAACCAACCCATCCTGCCCCTCTTCAGCCAGCACACACATGCCCCACAGCCTTCCCTCTGTTCACCACCACCCCCCCAACCATACAAAACTCAGAAACCTCTAGAACAGTTCGTGCTGAAGGGATTTTGTATCAGTGACTTATTGGGGCAGACGACCAAGCTGCTTGTTTTTCCTTTGGCTGCATTCACTTTCCTTGCTCCAGGTAACCTAATCCTGTTTTTGCCTTCCCCCGTCTTCTATCTTCCCTCAGTTAGTCATTGCTGATTTTCCCCTGACTACTTACGTTTCTAAAACAACATTGGATTGTTTATTTTCGAGCTCTCACAAATGTTGTTTTTAACCAGAGATTGTGGGGTTTGGATGAAAGGCAGCCTTGCAAAACGCAAGCAGCGCGTACATCGCTCTGCTCAAGAAAGCCATCAGGAGGAGAAGTCACCTGCACGGTGCAGGGGTGCAGCTCAGGCTCAGCCAACACCCGGTGTCACCTGGAATCATTGAGTTATTTTGCCAGCAAGATGCCTGGAAAGCTTCTTGCTCTCGTCTAACAGCTCATGTGCACTGTCTTTGACTCGATCTTCTGCCACGAGCTGATGTGGGGGACTCGATCTCAAAGGTTTTGCCCTTTTGCAGTCCAGTGTCATCAAGGGGTGCTGGGTCCAGTGAAATGAATACCAAAGGATGGTCCAGTCTGCACAAGGACCACTCCACCTTTTTGCAAAGTAGTAATAACACCAACGGTAACACAAAGGTGAATGAGTGCATGAATGAATGATTCACATCATGGCCGTGCTTTCATTCTTCCCCTTGATTCTCCCCTCAGAACTAAGGGTGGAGCCTCTGCGCACACCGATGCTAAACTTGGAGTAGTCAGCAGCCTGCAGATCCTCTTGCAGCCATAGCCCGTGTGTAGCCATGACATGAAAAACAGTGACACGTGAGATGCTCATCTCAAGCAGGCTGCGCAGCCACAGCTTCTTGCTTAAATGACTCCAAATTTGCCTCAAGAGACATTAGCCAGGGCCTCGGGGAGGCTCGTGAGCATCACAAAAATCAGATGGAGCATAGGAATATCAAGGTGTGTTGCATAACTTCTTCGTTAAGCAGAATATGATGCTTGCTCTTCACTAGAGCAGAGCAATGCACACTCCCTGGGTTGGATCGGAGCATGTACAGTACTCAAGTATTGTAGGTAATAAATGGTGTACCCACTAGTGCCGGGCTGCAGTGGTGATTAATCATTTAGGCCCTGATCCTGCAAACATGCATGAGTTTAATGTTACTACTATGAGTAATCCCCTTGATTTCAAATTAGATTAGTCACAGTCTTAACACTTGGCACGTGAATAAATGTTTGCAGGGTGAGAGCCCTATTTATGGCCTGATCTTGCAAATTATTGCTGTCTAGCACGATGCCTCTGCTCCTGAATAGTTTCACTGATGAAACAAAAAAAACCAGGTGAAAAGGTCCAAACGCTCCCCTGAATTGTGAAGGTTGCAGGTTTAGATCTGCTGTGTGGTACCTAAGCACAGCTCTGCATAGCGCAGGTCATGGGTGGATCAAGCTGTATCTTGCCATGGGTGTGTGCCTGCTTAAAGCTCTGATGCAAAGCACTTGGAAGGCGATCACCGGCAGTGTTTTTTACTGTCCTTTACCCCTGGTTCTAAGATTTAGGTCTCCCATCTCCAGCGTAAATGTAATGTTTCTCCTGTTTCCTTTTATATGAACGAAAGGGAGAGCAATGCCATCGGTTCTGCTGCGTTCGGGTGAAGACAATAAGGAACCCAATAAGCAGCTTGCGAATTTAAATCACGGGTCTAATCAAATTCCTCTGGGCTGCCGTGTCCTTTCTGTGAAATCAACCTGCATTGAAGGGACTGGGCTGCTGTTTGTGAATGTACCATCTCTGCAAATTACCGCTGCTCCGATGCATTGTGTTTGTATGAATGGGGGTGACATGTGCTTGCCCACAGGTCCACGTGAGAGAGGTGGGGTGAGGAAGGAAGGATATTTTTAAAGTGAATCTAGAGGGAGAAAGTGGAAGCTGCGGCTTCATAGAATGTGAATGGTATCCTAAAATAACCCCTATCATCTGCCCACCCACCCTCTGCCAAAACCCAAGGTGCAGCTATTTCGTTTCAGATTAATTCTTGGCCCCAGAGGGTATCGATAGATCAATATCTTGTGCTTCTGATCTCTTGCGGGCCACCCTTCGATGGCTCATGCAAAGGCTAAAAACAGAAAGATGCAACACAAAAGATACCGCAGTCAGCTCAAGCAAGGGGGATATTTTTAGATCAGAAAAGGGAAAGGAGGGGAGAGGGAAAGAGAAAGGAAAGAGAGGGAGAGAGGCTGGTCTAGGGTTTGCAATCTAATTTGGTCTCTCTCTCTCCCCCCCCCCCCCCCCCCCCCCCTTTCTTTCTCCTTTTTTATTCCATTGGTGGTATTTTCCATACAATCTGATTTCTGCCCATTTGGCTGGGGAGGGGAGGAATTGGGGGGGGGGCCAGCACAGCAAAGCCAGGCTGAAGATTCTGGAGTTTTATGGCTCATTCCAGCTAGTGGCTTCTCTCTGCCAGTTGAATTAATTTGATACTATTTTTGAAAGTCAGTGTTTCTAAGGGAGACCTAATGACGCAATGACGTCAATGCAGGTCAATAGCACACACTGGAGGAACTGACTGTGCTACCGGGAGCCAAGGGCTGGGAGCCTGCTCCAACACCCCAGCTCCCGCACACGAACCCCACCACCATTCCCACCCTAATCCCCCCCACCCAATAATAAATAACTAATAAATGTTAATGTGAAGAGAGGCGGGGGGGGGGGGTGGGGGGGGGAGGAGAAATCACACATCTCTATGTACAGATAAACATATATACGGATATCCATCCATCCCCCCCTCGCTACCTGCCAAAGGCAGCGCTCCCGCCGCGGTGCACGCACACGGAGCACGCAGGGACACGCGTGTGCCCGGCCGGCGGCCGCTGCGCTATAAATAGCGGCGGGGGCGCGGGGAATGGATTGGGGGGGGATGTGTGTGGATCGGGAAGGGGGGAACCGGGATACCGGGAAAAGGAGGAGGAGGAGGAGGATGAAGGGTGTGGAGGGGGTGATGCCACCCCGGAGGTGCCGGGCTCGGCGGTGCGGGGGCGTTGCGGGGGCGGCTGTGGGGGGGAGGAGGAGGAGGGAGGAGGAGGAGGGATGGAGGAGGAAGGGGGGGGGCTGCTCCTCGCTGTCTCCAAGTCAGGCTCTGAACACGAACCTGCGCTTTTCCCTTTTTTTTCCCCCCCTTTTCCCTGTGTTTTTTTTCCCCTCCCCGTTGCCGCTCTCCCGGCAGAGCGCGGGCACACACATTACGCGAAACCCACAGCCTTCCGCGACACACAGCTCCAAACGCTCGAGTTTATTTATACAGCCCCTCCACCCTCGGCTCTTCCCAACCCGTCCCCAAATTCCCTAGAAATCCAGCTAAGGCGTGGGGAAGAAGGGAAAAGCGGTCTCGGAGGGGAGGGAAGTGATTTATTTTTGTTCCGTTTAGGGATGGTTTTGCTTTGGTTTGTTGGTTTTTTTTGTTTCGGTTTTTTTTTCTTTGCGTACAAAAAATAAGTGAAGAAGATTTGGCAAGGTAGGTTTCTGTGTGCGTGTGCGTGTGTGTGTGTGTGTGTGCAGGTGGTTTTGCCTTTCTTTTGCGAAGTTTCCTGATTTCAAGTTGTTGCGATGCTTTGACAAGAAGTAGACTTCTCTGATTTGTTCTGCTGCCTGCCTTTGGAGAAAAGAAAGCCTGGACAACATTGCATTCCTTCCCCCCCCCTCCTTTGCAAAGAGTTATCGAGGCTGTCGTGTCGTGTGTCCTGTGTGTTTGATGTTCCTGCAGGAAAGCATGCTAGTTTTGTGAGCTCCGACTGCAGGCAGGGAGCTCTGTATCGAAGGTCCCCCCCCCTGCTCAACCACTACTTTTTGCAGAGGCTGCAACTTTCACTTTGACACATTTTGGGGTGGGAAGGGGAGGGGGGCAGAAGGGAACCATGGACTCACCCGGGTAAGGAGCTTGCAAATGCAATTTTAATTGCAGAAAGAGTCCAAGTCAGCAGCGTTAAAGCTGAAGGAGGACGGGAGGAAGCTGACATTTCTTGCATAGAGAATTTGCTACCATTGGGAATAGACTGAAAGCTCGGGGAGGGATGGGGGGGGGGGGGGGAGAGAGGCAAAATAATAGGAAAGTAAATCATGAGACAAAATACTAATTAAAGTGATGCAGGAAAGTGAGAGGCTGTTACAAGCTCTAACCACCTGTAGAGGGAAATCTTTATACATAGTAATTTCTGATAGCTGATCTATAGAGAAACTAAAGGGAATTACATGTTCCAAACTTTGCTGCTCTGCAATGTGCAAGCCGAGATGCCAAGCTGCTCGCTTAATTCTCAGGGGCTTGAGAGCTGCAGAAGCCTCTTAGCTCGGGAGAAACTAGGGTTTAGCAGCTACTGAGCCCCAGTCTCCACCTTGGCTGCAGCCATCTGCGGTGCATGTCTTGGTTTTCTTTGCTGCTGCTGCGCTCGATGTGGTTATCAACAGATGTCTTGCTTGAGAAGAGTGGGTTTGACTTATTGCTGATTTCAGGCAGGTTTCTTAATGGGGAAAAGTTGGATGAAGGGAACTGTCTAAAGGGAAGGTTTCCAAAGTAGCTGCTCTAACCAGTGGAAAGCCTTTTCCCCTTAGAGAAACCTGCTCAACTTGTGTGTCACCAAAAGAGTAATAACTAATACTTTGTCATAAGTGACACGGGGCACGATGTGAATCATGTGCCATACCTTGTGCAGTGCTTTTGCTTCGGAGGAGCCTCAGGGCACTCAGTGGAACAACGAAGCAGCCTGACCTCAGAGGAAACCCAACATGCAGCTGCAGGGTGATAGCCAAATGCCTCAGAAGCACGAGGTGGCACTGGAAGTCAAGGCTGTGGCAAGCGGTGCAGAAAGCCTAAAGTGAGGTGGTTTGGAGGCAGCATTTTCCCTTCTTGCTTGCTCATGCACTATTTTCACCCACTGTTGTGAAGTGCAGATGTGTCAGGAGCGGGATGGGGGTTACAAAGTCCTCACCTCATGATTCTCCAGCCTGTTGCACCATTGGTCCCACCTCCCTGCAGAAATATGGAGATCTTGAGTTAGCTTGGCCTTGAATCACCCCTACTGCCATCTGTTCACCCCTCATCTCTCATTTGCCTATCCAGCTGGGAAAAGGTAGAAATCCTGTGGTTTATTGCCGTGAATCTTGATGCGTACGGCATCGGGGTCATCTGATTAGTGAGAGCTGCAGGAAGTGAAACACCGTGGGGTTTCTTTCCTCTGCATGGTGTTACAACAGCTGGAGTCCATCACCCGGGGGTCCTGGTTTAGGTCCAGCCTGTGCCCTCATAATACACATTAGTGCCTCTGATTTCTGGTTCAATGGCCTGTATCATCTTCAGCCAAAAAAAAGGAAGTTGTTCCCAACCCTCACTTTCTGAGGTTTGGGCTTCATCTGTTTTCTTTACTCTGCTCATCATCCCCACCCCCAAATCTTTGACTGAGGAGGATATCTTAAGTGTTTTGAAGGGCCACCAGGTTTAAGCATCTTCAGGAACTCCTCGCTTGCCACGTCAAGGAAGCTGTCTGTGACAGGATGACTCTTTGCAATGAGTTTTCATTAACTCCTTTCACTTCCCCTTCCCTGGGAACTTCTGAGGTCCTCCACATGGTCTTCTCAGTACAAACTCTCTTTAACCCAGATATTCTCACATCCACTTCACCTATGAGTCACTGCACTTTCTAGCCTACAATTACATTTGCATAGCTTGTGCAATAGAGGGAATTCTCCAGCTTGCACACAGCTCATCTACCTTTCTGCAGCAGTTACTGTGTCTTTTCATGACAGGTTTAGAAGGATTCTCTGTGTTGAAAGAGTGAACCACTACCTCTTTTTCTGGTGGATTCTTTCCCTCTACTTCCTAGTCCAACAATGAACAGGACTGCATCAACACAGGATCTTATCCTAAAAGTGGTTATCTAGGTTTAGATGCTTGCGATGAAGGATATTCCTCATTAAGGCTCCTCCAGCTTTGCATGTTCTTCTGCTACTCTTCATTTTCTCATGTCAAACTATGTCCTGTGGTGCCACTTATCAAGAGGAGGCCATGAGAATAAAAGCTTCATTTTAGAATTAGTTTAGGATCATGGCAGCATAGGCCACAATGCAACACATTAAGAGTGAGAGGTGGCCAGCCATGAAGATGAAAAACCTGCATTTCTTCTTACAGCACCTCTCTGGATTGTCTTAACAATAATTGCATTGTAGATATCTAGATACGGTTGTCTTCATAGAAAATAGGCAACTAAACTAGCACTTTCTTACAGAAGAAACCTTCAAAGAGGCAATCCCACACTACCTTATATATTTTAGAAATAAGAAACAAAACTCTTCTACTCAACTACGTATGTAGTAGAAGGACTGGACAAAAAGTCAGTGCTGGTGAGGTAGAACAATATTTCCTTCTTTCATCAGACATCTTATGCTACTTTATGACCATAGATCAATCAGGCTTCAATTGTGCTAAATATTGTACTTTATGAGTGGATAAATGGAAGAACAAAACAGTTTATTGCTTGGGCTCACCTTTAGCTGATAGAAAAATGAAGAAGAGGGCGCAAGTCCACAAACTGCCTGGCAGAAGTATTACCCTCTCTCAATTTTATCGCAGACCTCTCTGAAAGACACTCCAAACTTCATTGATACCCATGTGCAGTCTCCCTGCCAGGTTAATTCCCCTCTATTTTCTCATTTGAAAAACTAGTATCAAGCCAAGAAGAGTGGCTCCACTTATCCGCAATACTCCAATGAGGATATTTGGTACTTCATGACATTTTTCCCCTCAAAACACCCGAATCACAAGTCAGGTTGTAAGATTGTCTCACCCCTGATATTTGCCTTATTGCAATGCATTCTTGCAAATTCTTGCTGCCTAGAAGCTTCAGTTTATTCCATTTTCCCATTGACTCCCACCATGAGTGTGAGGCCCTGCATCTTGCTCTTGCCACTTGTGACGTTCCACTCCTCTTCGTTCTACACAAGATCTCCTTCCTATCAACTTGTTTCTCTTACTGCTGTCATACCAAAATGGTCTGTGTAGCTGGAATATCTTTCTGCAAAATTCAGCTTTTCCATGTCTCTTCCAAAATACAAAACCATGCTGGGACACAAGTCATCTTCTTCTGTTCTTCATTCCTTTCTGTTTCAATTGTAACCTCCTGGGGCACCTATTGTGTCTTGTTCGTTATTTGGTACAGTACCCACCCCCATGGCTGTTTAGGTAATAATGACATAATCTGTCATTATCTTTCTTTTTCTCCCCAGTGAATAAGGATCATCTTTATTTTAGTGCCTCAACCTCTGTTTCCAGGTATCGGCTCCCAGCTAGAATGTTCCATGCTATAATGCTCCATCCCTGGCTGTGTTCAAGGCCAGGCTGAACGAAGTCTTGGGTGACATGGTTTAGTGTGAGGTATCCCTGCCCATGGCAGGGGGGCTGGAACTGGATGATCTTTCCAACCCAAACCATGGTTACTCTTTGATTCTGTGCTTGCACAGCATAAAATAGAACGGGAACTTAATCTGTGCTTGCCAATATGCAGCAATGAGGCTCCCGTTGGAAAGTGTAACTTGTGACATGTGTTGTTAATGTAAGGAGCAATCAACTGATACCATATTAAAGTAAAAAAAAAAAAGAATTAACACATTTCTAAATTTAGCTAAGTGCTCGTTGTCAGTCCTGAACAACAGCTCAGGATAGCTTTTATATGCAAACCTTGAACCACTCAGAAAATCATTACGTGGAATATCATTCAGACTTTGTATGTCTGTTCATATAGTCCTACAATAATGGCAATTACTCCAAAAGCAGCACCAAAATGATGATTTGTGAGGGATTTGCAGAAGTATATGTGCTTCATCAGCTGGCTCTGCAGCAGGCATTTAGAGCAGTATGATAATAGCCTGCACTTCGCTGTTGCTCATCCATAGATCTCCAGATAGTCTACTAGTACTCAGTAAGTTATGTATGATACCCACTTCCCCATCCAGTTCACATCATGAGCTGGGTAAGTATTAATACACATCTCCTGATGTTAAGAGAATGTGAATGTAGCCACAGCAAGGAACAGAGATGCAGCTGCTACCCACCCTTTGCTTTGGTGGGTCTGCTGATGAGGGTACAAATAGGGGAAACCACTGTGGCTCCACTGCATGCCTTTGGGCATACATTGGCTGATGGTAGTGGTGTGATCAGGTGTATGCAATGCAGTGGTGTTTTTGAAGTCTATTTTAAGGGCCTATACTCTTTTGAGTATTGAAGTGTGCCCTTCTTCCTGTTAATTTCGTAGCATGTCTTGTCTCCTCAGTGCTAGCAGTTAGTCCCATAGCTGTCACAGTACTCCCTAGAGGACTGAAGCGTGTCTTAATAGTAAAAAGTTGTAGATGTTTCCACTCCCATGTCCAGCCACATGAATTACCTCCTTCCGATCCATGATCAAATAACACCACGTACCAATAGCCATAGTCATTTGTTCGGCAAAGGAAAAGGACATGGAGTATTTTAAGTTTCTATAGAGAAGATTCGGCAGCCGGGAAAATAGAAGCCATTGCTGCTTGGCCAGCTGGTCCTCCTGGGACTTCCACAAGTTCTATACACAGTGATAGTTTGCCAGTCACAGTCAGGGAACCAGTGGCTTAATTTGTAAACTGTGCATAGCAAAGACAGCTTGGATCCAAGCAGAAACAGCTTGGATCTTGGAGCCATTTATAGGGTTGAACTTGCTATCAGCACGCAGTGCAGAAATGTTAACTGGTGATAAAAATAGATGTTCAGACAAAAAGTCATATGTGATCTAGATCTTGTGCTCCATTCATGTTTTAATTTTCCCTGATGTTATTGGAAACCACTTTGCCAGATGTTTCTGCCCTACTGAATGTGGATTTCTGGAAGTTTGGGCTCTAGATAGATAGGAATGCCAGAATTACTGAATGGTGTGAATTTGAGATGATTTTACCGCAAAAGGTAAGTAGAGAAGTGACTGAATTGCCATCCTGTCCTTGTTTGAATATCCATTGGGCTTTTCTGGCTGAGTGGCAATTTTATGTTGTCATTTTTGATAGCCAGACTGAACTATGTTATAAGGAAGAGCAAACCAGAGGCAACAGACTAGGAAAGCAGAGTTACAGGAGCATCATAGGTCAGGATAAGAGCTCACAGGGCCGTGTCTCCATAACCCTAGGCATCTCACCTTGTCTTTCACCTCACCATCTATGAAATGCAGCTAAATGAATGTATTTTCTTTTCCACCCCACTGTCTTCTTCCTTGAGAAAACTTGATTTTTTTCCTTTAATTGGATCCTTTGGCTTCATGTTCTATTACCCCAGTAAATAAAGTCTTCCTAAATGACTTTAATATCACCCCACTCCATATCCCATTCTGTCCCACTGGTTATAATACTTGCTAGCTTGAGGTAAAGACTTCATCATTGCCTTCTCTTTTTTCCTACCAGTACATGATCCTGTGTAATGCACCTCAAAGTGTTGTCTTATCCTTTTTTTCTTGTTTATAACTCTTTCTTTAAGGTGGTTGCCAGATACGTGTGCACGTTATGTTAAAGGTCATGGGTCTTATTCATGAAAAGTTCTATTTTAAAGGCTAATGAAAATCAAATTTTAAAGGCTCATCAAATCTGTAGCAGGTTTCCTCAAAGGTTATGCTCCTGTATCTGAAGTATGATGCCTATTCACTGTATTTCTTCCATAGGTTCAACTTCCATTAAAAAGTGGTATGATTTTCTTTTGATATCATCTTCAATATTGAGACCTCAGTACTCTCTTCCACCAACTTCGTTGTATTAATGGTTTTCTTCTTTTCATCCCTGTTACACAGAAGTTTGTCTCTAGGGTCTGATTTTGCAACCACTGAAGAAGATCCAGTTCCTATCCTCTTCCATGTTAGAGCCATGATATATCTCTATAGTGTAAAGAGAAAAGCTAAAGATAACAAAGCAACCCAGGTATAGTGGCATTTCAACCCCAAACTGTTCAAAGTGTTTATTAACGCTATCTATGTGAGATGACATTAGCACACGAGTTGTTGACTTTGTTGGTTTCCTGCTCTGTGCATCCAGATTCTCCAAAAGTTCCATATATTGAAGTCTTACTAAATCCTTGATCTTCTGACACAGGTGAGATTTTCTTTACTAACATACTGCACAGCCTCTTGTTCTGATGTTGGAGGAAAAGCATTCTTTTCCTCCTCGTGATTCCTTGTATGCTCTTGATCTCTCTGATTATTTATAATATTGCTGTCTTCTTACTGATGACTTTTATTGATTATCTCAATGCTATAGATACCTTCAAGAACATCCTGGTTAGGTAAGTAGGTATTGTCTTGTCTTCATTTCATGGGAGGATACACCAAGTATAAATCAATGGGTACTTCACCTGAAAATTGAGGAGAACCTCAAAATACCCACGGAAAAAGCCTTTCAGTGAGAAATTTCAGATCAACACTTGTTGCGGCAAAATCTATATATAGAAGAGGAATATCTATATCCTAATCCCCTGCTTTAGGACTCTTCTTCAGGTCCTTTCACTAACTCATGCCCTTTTTTTGTGAGCTCCTGGTATATCTTGGTGGAACTTCACTCTGTTTCGGGTCGTCTTCTGCTCTCCCTATGTTTGGAACGTACCATGTGTCAGTCAGCTGCCTGGGTGAACTAAGCCAAGAGCAGACTCTAACTGTCTGTGGGAGTAAGACTGGGTTAGGAGAATCTTTTATAGCAATTACATTAATGAATGGCTCACAGGTCAGCAGAACTCCAAGGGTCTGAGGAGGTACTGCTCAAACTGCAGCAAAACATTGTTAGGCTATTTCCCCCTTGTTTTATAGTGTTGATCCTTGTCTTGAAGAGAGAAGATGAAAACCATCTTCTAGGCCAAAATGAGAAAGAGGTGGAGCCTTGAACTTGCTGGATCAAAAGCCCAAAGAAGTAAGGAATCCCGCTCAAATAGCTTTACTTGCAAACTGAACTACTTTGTAAGTGACAGATCATAGTTGTTTTGAGCAGCAAATGTTGCGCAGGCTAATATTTTACTACTAATAATAGTAGCATCCTGATGTGTGCCACTGGGGCAGAGTTTGGAAGGGGAATTCCAAGGATGAGGACAGGCTGACAGGCAGTTTGCATGTGTTGGAGACAGAGCTGTTCTCTTTTGCATCCCAAGTACATGTAAGTGAAAGGCCACATACCTGCAGCTGATGGGCACTCTGACGCTTCAGCCAGTATCAGTGATATTACTTTTCAGTGGAGGAAAAAATACAGAATCCATTGCTTTCATTAAGACCTCAGTGGTAGGGAGGCTTAATTGTTTGGAAACAAGGAGGTTGCTGATAACTAAAATATCAAGATAGAAGATAAATTTTCCTTTTAGTGCTTCTAATGATGAGGAGAAGTGGAACTGCTGTTTGGTGCATGATCGCCTGCCAAACATTCTTTCCAGTTTGGATGGTTTCCATTTCTTTTTTAAAGCCAGAGATTCCCTGGGCACTGGACTTTGTTTCGACCCAGCCTTTAGCAGCAGGCAGGCAGGACAGGAGATGGTTCTGCTGAGCTGGAGAGGACACATTTGGGTGGAGAAGCAGAGGAGAGCCAAGGAAGAGGCAGTCTGCTTTTGTGAAATTGAGGCTGAAAGATGATACCAGAACATGGCAAACCTTTTGGTACAAAGATTTAGCTCTTCCACTAAGATTAGGGAGCTTAGGAAAGCAAATAAACACTCTTGTGACTGCACGGAGCTGCTCAGGATGGGAAGCAGGAAGGGAATTCCAGGCATCTGCCCAGCCTGAGGTCCAGGAGCTGCAGAGCTCACTCCCAACCTGTCACTGAGATCATCCTTTACACAACCATGTTGATACCTTTCCTTCACGATACAGAAAACCTAAAGCTGACCAGTTTTCCCCTGTTCACATGCACAGAGAAATCACTGCAGAGAAATGCAGAGCTCCTAGGGTATGCATGTGTGTAGGAAGACAGAAGATGACCATCCCCTCCTTCCACAGTAGTCTGTGGGCTGTCTGAACACTCCTGGGTCTGAGTGGCAGAAGATAGTTCAGGTGTGAACATCTCCACCTTTAAACCCCTGTGTAGCCTAACGTTTTTATTCATCCAGGATGAGCTTCATTGCAACTTCTCGGAGAAGGTACGTTTTATGGCTGGCTCTTTGTCTGGGGTCTTGTGGTGACAAGACAAGATAAGGTGTTTCCCTACTGTGGTGTTTCTTTGTGTCCTGCCTTTTGGGCTGCTACTGCTGTAAAGGCTGGCTTTGCAGGTGTATCTGATGAAAACATGGTTTAGGCTGGGTTCTCCTTCCAGATCTGAAGCACAACATTGCTCCCAGTCCTGGGAAGATGGGTTTGTGGTGTGTGGAGATGCGCTAACGACACTGTGTCTGCTCGCTTCTACCAGAGAGGAGAAGAGTGTGTGTAAAGAGTGTGCAGTCATTTTAAATGCCTGATCCATCTCCCCAAGCCTGGCAGTGCCTACGATGTGATCTCATATAGGTGTGCAGTGCCCCCTCCCTGTATCAGTAGCAGTAGTTGGCAGTGGCATTGTCTGGCTAAGAGAGAGAGGGAGAAGCAGCCTTACCTCATTGATTGCAGTTTATTGACATTAGGAAATTCATTGTCTGCAAAAGAAGTTGGTAATAATTAAGTGAGTTAATAAATAAGGAATGTGTGTGTACAGATTAGACAGTAAATAACTTACCGGCTTCTTGATTGCCCCGGCATTTTGCTTCTCTCTTCATGCAAGGTGTGAGGTGGGCTGATGGTGGGCAGAGCTTGGTGGGGACTTCTCCATACTCAACCTGGGCATGAGACGCTCCCATAAACCTTGGCTTTCCCTCGGGTGCTGGTGTGTGTGTCTGAGCCTCTCCCCCGGGGGAGGCTCTTTAATGCTTTTGGTGCCATTTTCCAACAAATGTGAGGTGCGTTTAAAAATAGCAATAGCCCTTTGCGCTTGCCTTTTTTTGGGCATTTTGAGAAAGAGCTGCGTCCCTTTGTCTGGGAGACAGGGAAGATGACCTGGACTTCAAGGTCCTCACTACCTCCCCTGGGACCGAGGAAGGGCTCCTGGCAGCCCCCTCCTCTCCCTCCCGGCGCCGTGTGTTAATCGTCCCCTCCTCATACACTTGGTGGCAAGCGAGGTCGTTTCAGAGATGTGTTTTGCTCAGTGGGAGCTGGGCAAGGTGTGGTGCATAAAGGAAATACCTCTCTTGTCCAGATAAACCCCCGCACTTGTCAGCAAGACAATTCTCTTTTGTCTGGTTGCTGTTGCTCGCCTGGGTTCGGGGCAGGGGCGTTTGGGGAGGGGGGGGACACACACAGGGGTGAGTGTCTCCAAGTGCAAGCTCAGGTTTAGCCATTTGCGTACAGGCTATAGCAGCATTATAGGTTTTAATTGCAATTTCATTTGATATGCTCTCCCTTTCCCCCACCCCTCTCCCTCTGTATAATCTGGATCATTGCTCTCTGTAGCTGATTCCGTGGGAGACCAAGCAGAGTGCGTGGGTGCAGAATATAGAAAGCCAGAGCCATAGAATCTGTTATTTGCGTCATTCTAGGAGACGGGGCTGTTTGCCTGACAAATATACAGGATTAATCCTGGTTTTATCAATATCTGTCTTTTGCTACAGTAGCCAAATACAAGTGTAAGGTGGTAGGGGGACTAGCTGCTGCTGTTGGTCATATTGGGGGGGGGATAAGGGGGGTAAAAGGGGGAGAAAGGATGCTGAAATACATTCACCACCACCACCCCCATGCTGTTTGCCTTACAAATATTCAAACCCTGCTATTTTTATCCAAATTGCTTTTGGTTAAAATTGCTAACCACGAGAAGGGGATGGATGGGTGGGGAGGAGGGGGGGGGGAAGATGTTCTTGCAAGGTCTGGCTATGCAGATTGCTCTCCCTGCCCTTCTGCATGGGATATGTGTGTGTGTTTTTAAGAACCAGCTCCCTGTCCCCAGTGCATATTATATCCCCCCCCTCCTTACAAACACACACACATACACACCCCTCAGGATTTTTGTGCAACTGTCCAGAAAGCTGCACAGCCCAAAACATGGGGCTTGCTAATGAACTCTTTTCCTCGAATTGAAGTGCCTTACTGCAAGCACAAAGCTCCAAGCACAGACATCTTTTATGATGAACTAGAGCCTCTGAAGAGGAGAATCTGAACGTGACGTCAATAGCTGATAACTGACGCAGCCTTGCAAAGGAGTCTCAGGCTGGCTCCTTGCAGCCTGCAAGCCCTAATGATTCTATTTTTTCCCCAGTCCCCCCTTGTAGTGAATTACTAGAACGCAAACACACACACACCCTTTTTTTGTTCAGATATGTATTTATAGATCCTTTATTCTCCAAACAAAGGATTTTTTTAAGGGGGGGAAAGCACTGGGCGGGGAGGAGAGGGGTTTTTTTCCCCCTAAAGAAAACAACCCTTCTTTGTGCTGGGTGCAATTCACTACATGAAAACCCTCTCTGCCTCTCGGCAAAGCAAGCATCCCTGCCTGAAACCCACGTTTGTGCATGATGGCAAACTGGTGCATGGTGGTTGTTGTGGTTTTTTTTTCCTCCCAAGCCCACTTTAGAAAGACACGGCAAGAAGACAGCCACAATAATGCTTGCAAGGCAACAGGCAGAAAGGCACAGAGACAGACCCAACACAACTATGGATTAGGGGGTTGTGCAGTAGGACAGCATGGAAGGCGGTCAGTTTGGGTCGTTTGGTGTGGTTTTGGTGGTTGTTTTTGTGGTGTTGTTTTTTCTGACTCCTCTGCAACGATGCACCTAAAGCAACTGTAGATGGTGGTGCAGAAAGAAGCTGGGGTAGGGGGGTGCATGGCTGGGGTGCTTGTGTTGTAGGGGGACAGACTTAATGCACATTTAATGTTTTGGACGTAGCGTTCCAGCGAAATGCCTTTGTGTGTGGATTTTTTTCCCCAGTACCTGCTAAAAATAGCACCAGGGTTTTGATCGCGTTCCAGAAATAGACAGAGGGTTGCACTTGTATAAAAAGCGAGCGCGGGTGGAAGAAAACCTGGACATCACCGCAGTATTTTTTTCCAACTCCTGTCTGGAAATTAATTGTTGGATTCCCCCCCCCACCCCCTTTCCTCGCCCCCTCCTCTCCCCCCTCCCCTAACCGAGGAGTTCCCGTTTGGGTAAGTAGTGATCTTTCCTGTGCATGGTGCAGAGAGTGGCTGTGAGTCTTGTCTTTCTTTTCTGCATGCCTGGATTATATTTTGGTTTATCCTTCCTTTCTCCTTTGCATCTGAAAAGAGGAGGGGTACGCTCGTCTGCATAATGAATTTGGTGCATGCACGGAGCCCAGAGACAGGGAATTCTTGCAGAAAGGGGAATCACCCTGACGGTAAATCTCTGAATCAATAGCGAGCTGCAACTCTCTCTGTCTCTCTGTCGGCGCTATTGAGCCCCTCTCCCTTCCCGCCCCCCTCCCTATTTTCATCCTCCGAAAGCGGAGGGGGGCGAGGCCGGGCCGGGGCCGGGCGCTCCCCGCGGGGCGGCCGCCGGGAGCTGTCCGCGCCCCGGTGCTGAACCCGCCGCCGCAGCTCCGCTCTGCCGCCGCGGGAGGGGGTCGGTCCCGGCCCCGGCCCCTTTCATCGCCGTTCCCATCGCCGCTGCCCTTCGGGCTGGGGCCGGCCGAGAGCGCTTCTGCCCGCGGAGGTTTCCCCGCCGCCGCCGCCGCTTCTCCGCCCGCCCGGCGCCGCCTGCCCTTCCCGCCCGTGCGTTTGAAAGAGCCTGCACCTGATGATGGTGCTCCGCAAAATAAGAGGCTATAGGTTGCTTTATTTGGACTCACCCCTTCTCCTCCCACCTCATTTTCCCCCTCCGAGTGCTCACACCTTCTGCAGATCGTGTGTGTGCGAGTGCCTGTTTTTATTATTGCCCGTCCTTCGCGTCCTTAGTCATATCCTCACCAGATGAGTTGGTGGAATGACTGAATTAGAGGCGAAGCAGTGGGGGGATTGTTGTGGTGTGTGCAGAGTAGCGATGTAAGGTTACCTCGGTGCTGCAAACGCCCGTCATCCCCTCACCGCTCCTGGGAGCCGGGGAAGTTCTTGCTAGGCTATGAGCATGCAGGTTCACGGGCATTCCGGCTAGCAAAGACATGTCAGTCAGCACATAGCATTAAAAGAGCCGCGGAACCACCGGCCGGCGCTCGCACGCACCCCCCAGCTATCCCTCACCGTGGTATCCCTCCGGAGCCTCCGTGGCGGGGGCTCAGCCGCAGACCCAGACCTGCAAGGGGTAGCCAAGGCACACGGCAGACAATAGCCGGGGAAGCAGCTTTCCCCTCAGCACGTTTAGCCACAGCCTCCCAGCAAAAGCAAGCTTAGAAAATGGTGCACCTACCACACAAAGCCCAGCAACAATTGCGGATCCTGCAGACAATGGCATGATGCAGCCATGAGCATCAGGGTACCCCAGCACATTGGGATGGGGAGGGTGAGAGCACCTCCTGGCCAAGCCCGCATGCAGTGGCTCTAATCTAGGCATACAAAAGACATCATTTCTTGCAATTAGTCAAACACCAGCGTCTGAATCCACAGCACGGTACTCCACCCACGGCTGCCCTTAATGCCTAAACCGTCCCTTCCCCGAGCTTGCGTGGTCGTATTTACAAGCGGACCCGATCTCTAGTTTGTTTGTTTGGCTTTTTAAAGGCAAAGGAGGGGAAAAAAAAAATCCCCTTACAACACGTGTAGCCAATCATCGCAACTCTTAATATATCTCTATAAAACAGTCATTAGAAAGAAGAAATGCCCTCCTTCCTCGCCCCCTCCCTCGCCTCCCCAGCCCTCCCCTCCTAGAGCGTTGCCTCTCTTGGCACAATGCATAAGATTACCCTTAACTGGATCCTATTAAATAATTCAATGGTGGCGGTGTAATTTTGGTTGGAAACTGCACGGATTTCCAAGTCGTGACTGTAAAAGTGAGTAATGTGCTCTGGCTGCGTCATGGCTCCAGTCACAGATGGTTCCAAACTGAGGAGAAATCGTGACTTCGACTTGAGACGTCCCCTCTCCATGAAAAGACCATCCAATCGCAGCGGCGCCGGGGGCAGCCGGACTCCTCGGGGCTGGCGACGGCCCCGTCCTCCCGCCCGTGTGTGTGCGGTGTGTGTCCGTGTGTCCGTCCGTCCCTCTGTATGTGTGTGTGTGTGTGTGTGTGTATGTATGTGTGTGTCTGCCCGTGCCTGCGCGCCTGTGTGTATAAAATCCTCAACAAGTTGCAGAAGGGGAAGGGAGAGGAGGGGTTAATCCTGGGGAATCTTCTGCACCTAGTGAGATCGTGACCCTCCCACACAGTACAGTAACTTATATACATACCTGGAGGAAGGGACGCTTTGCTTTGGGGCTTTCTAAAAAAACCAACAAACCCAACCAAACAAACCCCAAAACAGCCCAAAACAAACCCAAACACTGGTGGTGATGCTTGCACCCGCGCGGGACCCCCGGAGCAGCCAGGGACGCGCCCCGCCAGGTAAGTGCTGGGGGTTTTCAAACTTGTGTGCTGCCTGCGCTGCCCGGCCGCCCCTGCCCGCGCTGCCCGCCCTGCCCGTGCTCCGCTCCGCCGCGCCGCTGCCGCTGCCGCCGCTGCTGCTGCCGCTGGGGCTCGCCGGGGCTCGGGGTGCGGGAAGCTTCGGTGCGGGATGGGACTGGCGCGGAGGCGTCTCGCGTGGGTTTCCCGCGCTCTGTGGACTTGGAAGTTCTGGAGTTTGGGCCGAGGTCCGAGTCGCCCCCTCCGGTTCCCTCCGTGGGGGTCCCTGTCCCGACACGGTTGGGACGCGGCGTTGGACGGGTGTTTTTTTGCCTTTGCCCCTGCTGCCGCTGGGTGCGGGCGGGGCCGCCGGTTCCCCGCAGGGTTTTGGTGGAAGAGCCCCTGGAGTTCAGTGACGGGTCCTGGAAACTTTCTACCGAGCGGGTGTCCCCGCCGCCGGCGGTGGCCCGCGTGGCGCAGCGCCCACGACGGTGCCACGGCGCTGGGGAGGAGCGGAGCGGACGGGGCGTCCCGCCGCCCCCGGAGGCTCGGTGTCCCCTCGGGGCTCCCCGTTCTTAGGGAGGGGGGACAAGGGGCAGCGGGTCCCCCTGTCCCCATCTGCCCGCCGGGAGGTGGCGGGAGGCCCGGGGCACCCCAGGCGGGGTGTGTGCGTGTGTGGGGGGGGAGTAGCGGCTCCGCGCCCGGGGGGGCCCGGCGTCGGGGCGGGCCTTTAGCTTAACGGCACCGCTTCGGTAGCCAGATAGCTGGAGGAGGGCGAGGAAGGGTCTGGGGTGGCCCGGCCGTGCTCTCGGACGTGCTCTTGTCGCGGATTTGGTGATTAATTGAACGTGGAGAGGGATTTGGGGGGATTTTTTCCCCTTTTTTATTTTTTTCCATTTTTTTACCCCATTTTTTCCCCCTTCTTTTCCCCCTTCCCCCCTTCATTCTTTCCTTCCTTCCTTCCCTCCCGTTTTCCCTTCTTTTCCTCTCCTCTCTTTTCCCTTCCCTCACCTCTCCTCCTCTCCCTCTTTCGGGAAAAAAAAAAAAAGGGAAAAAAAAAAAAATGGGAAAAAAAAAAAAAGGGAAAAAAAAAAAAGCGAAAGAGGCGCTGGGCGGCGCCTCCTGATTGGTGGGTGACGATTTTAGCCCGCACCAATGAGCTGCCCGCCTGCCCTCTATTTATTTAGCGCTCAGGGGGGAGAGTTTTCTCTTTACGCAGCGCCCGTGCCCAGCGCCGGAGCCTCCGCGAGGAGCGGGGCCGCGGACACGCCGCGCTCCGACACGCTCCCGCGGCCCCGCACCGCCGGCCCGGCTGCAGGGGGGGGGTGGTGGTGGAGGAGGGGGGCAGCGGGGCATCCCCCCCACCTCCTCCTCCTCCAACCACCACGACCTCCCCCCGACCCCCCCCTTCCGCCGCCTCGCCCCGGAGGGGTCCCGGGTTTTCGGAGCGGGGCTTGGTGGGGATGGGGGGGTGGGGACCCGTCGTGGTGGGGGATGGCGGAGCCGATCGCCCGTGGGTCCTTGTGGATGTTGTGGTGGCAGCCGGATGGATGGATGTAGGAAGCCGCGGGAGACTTTGTCCTTCGCGAATCTTTTTGCGGTCTGGGCTTGCTGTACATAACTACCTACCCGGGAAGCCCTTACCCCAAAAAGCATTCGCGGAGGGCGCATTCGCCGAAGGAGCAGCAGCTGCGATCGCCGAGCCTTGGACTTATCTAGACTCTGTGGGCTTCTATTATTAATTCCTGGCACCTTTCCCTTTCCCCCGTCTAGACCCCCCCCCTTTCCCTCCCCCCCCATGCTGTGAGTGTATATATGTGTCTCCCTAGATATATATGTAGTGAGAGAAATAAACACCCTTCCCCCCCCCCGCCTTCCTACTCCGCTTGGTCCCCTAGACGTTCAAATATTCACCGTCGCCTACTAGCTTAACTTTTTAATCGACTTTTGCCTATCGGAGCAGATCCCACGTTTATTCGGATAAATGTATGGTGGTTTTGATTTAATTAATGGAAAAATAAAAATAGAATAAAACTTCCTAAAAGTTCTCCTGCCCTCACCTTCCCCCCCGCCGCCCCCCCCACCCCCCTTTCCTAAGGCATAGCCGTGTTTTAAGAAATACGGGTGTCCTAGCAGATCGAGATTAATTCATAAAAAAAAAATCTTCGGAGCGATTCATTAAATGCTCCGTAACCGGGAGCCTCGGCTTATTTCGAGGTGGGGAGGGTGGGATTTACAGGGATCACCCCATAAATAATAGGGAGGGAGGAGGAGGGGGAGGCGCGCGGAGCCGCCGCGGTTTGGGGGAGACCCCAGTTAGCAGGAGATGCACCATGGAAGCGCTTGCCAAAGGCGCCTCCCTCCCCCCTGCCCACTTCCAACCCGATTTTAAGCAAGTTGCAGTCCAGCGATCTCTCCGATCACTCTTTTCCCAAAAGCTAGGGCCCCCGAAAAGGGTAAAAAAGGCAGAATCCGGGGGAAAACCCAGCCGAGGCGATGCTTTTGGACGAGGTGATTGCAAGCGAGCAAAGCAGCATCAGCACCAGCTCTCTGGTTCTGAAACTGCCTTGTGCATGCACACAGCACTGAGAGCATCTCAGGCAGGAGTTGGGGAAGCTGCATTTTCCCTCTCTTTGCAGTAATTACCAGCCCGGAATCAGTGGGCAAGAAATAAATAGCAAAGAGAAATCCTCCCTGCTTGCCGCCCCCCAAAAGAAGGAGCGATGGAGAGCAGATCTGTCCGTGCAGATCAGCCTCGTGAAAGAGACAGGAGCTGAGCAGCAAGTTGGGAGCAGAGTGGCCGCTCGGCGCGACACAGGGGCCTATGGTTCGCCCGGCTGTAAAAGAAAAAGGAGGGGGGGGGGCGATGTAATACCTCAACAGTTAGAAAGTACCGGGGCTCTCCCCTCTGCCCCCCCCCAGCAGCGGCACGGAGGGAGATCCTGCTGGGAAAGGGCTGATCTTGCATTTCAGGGAAGCCTGCATTGGAGAGATCGGGCGAGGACCACAGTAGAGGCTAAGAGTTAATATTTCTTGAGAGATAAAAGAGATTTTGACGACCCGCTTGCACTTTAGAAAAGAGTAAAAGGCCGGCTAAGGGATAAGCAAGGAAAGAAGGCGAAGGAAAAGCCCCTCGTTGCTCCTCTCCCTCCTTTCCTTCTTGCTCAGGACACGTAGCCTGAGCACTAGCTGGCTTGATGAAAACAAAGGTGGAAGGGTCACAGCATCTATCAAGTAGACTCGCATTTTCATGATTATTTATCCTCTTCTATTGAGAGCAAAAAAAAGACGTTTGTCCTTTCCGGTTGCCAGCAAACCTTTTTGCAGGGGGTTTATTCATGTGAGCATTATTCTAGAGGAAGAGACAAGGTACTAGAGGGAACTTGGAGGGGAAGAAAAGAGGAGAGAGAGAGGAGTGATAAGAGGGATCAGCCAAGCTAAAGCTAAAAAAGCATCCTTGCTCTTCCCTGCCTACCGTCGACCCTCAAGAGGATTGAAACCAGCAGTGATTTGGGGGGGCAGCGCGTGGCAATGCGAGCCCCGGTGGTGCAGCTCCACGTCTCTTTACCTTGCCAGCCAACTGTTGCTGCCATGCTAAGGGCTGCTGCAGCTGCGGGCGGCAGCGGGGAATCGCTCCGCTCTGCTCGTGGGGGCTTCCCCGGCCGGGCTCCGCAGCCGCCGCCGCTCCGCAGGGCACCTCTTCCCCCGCCCGCCCTGCCCCTGTGTCTGCCCTCGCTCCTCGAAGGTCTCTAACCGCAGTAGCAAAGCCAGGCACGTCGGGCGGGCCGGGCCGCTGCCCCTCCGACCGGGCACCCGCCCCGGGGGAGGCCCCGGCGCTCTCCTCCTCTGCCGGGGCTTGTCCTCGCCTCCCCCGAGGTGCAGGGCCGGGGCTGTGGGCAGCCGGAGGGTCTCTATGCCGGGTGCTCTGTGCGTGTGTGTGTCCCGAAGGGGGAAAGGGCCGTGAGCTCGTCCCCGCTCGGCGCGGAAACCCCGGTGGGAGCGGGCACCCCGGTCGCTGCTAACCCTGCTCTCCCTCTGCCTTTCCCCTCAGGTGCGGCCGCGCCGTCGAGGCCAGAGGCGCCGCGGGAGCAGCGAGGGCCGCAGGCAGGTGAGGGCAGCGGCGCCGCGGGCTTTCCCCACACCCCGCGGCTCCCTCGGGCTCCGGAGGGGCTCGGGGCGCTCACACAGAGCAGGGAACCGGGCCGGGGGCTGTGGTTCCCCTCCCCGGCCTCCCCTGTGAGACTGGAGGTGGCTACAGCCAGGCCCGGCCTAACGCTGCGCTAGGCCGCTGCCAGACCGGGACCCCCAGCTCAGGCAGGGCCCAGGGCAGCACCCCCAGCACCGGGGAGAGCCCAGGCTGGTGGAAGGGAGGTCAGGGCATCGAAAGAGACAGGAAAATCCCCTTAAACGTCGTGTAAATTGTACATGCAGTCGCCGTCGCATTGCTTTCCAGTGAAACCTGTCGTTGTAAGGAGGTGGGGAAGGGAAAAAAGTTAGTGGGCTTTGCCCAAAAATCTCCTTTTTAACCTCATCTTTCCCTCTTTCTTCACTACGTAACGCTCTCTTCCACCTTGTAGCTACATGCCTCGTCCGACATTTGCAGTCCTCGTGGTTTTTTGTCTCGTTGGTCTCCATTTATTTATTTATTTATTTAACATCCACGATCCTTCAGGCAGCCAGCACCATTTACTGCCTACCATTGTAACCCTGAGGTAGAAGATGGAGGGGCAAACTGATCAATAGCACTTGTTTTAAGAAGAGAAGGACCCCCTCCCTGTAAAACAACAAAACATATTGTGGCTTTCAGTCATGTTTTAGCCATCGTCCCCTGCTCTGTTTCCAGACCTGGCAATTCTGGCTAAAGAGGAAATAACATTCCAGGTACCAAATTAAAAGTTTATGGACGAGTAACTACGGCAAATTTTTTTGCCGCATTTTGAATTTTAAACCCAACGTACGAGTAACTAAATCACAAAGGAAGGCTTTTTGCAGGAGGTCCGTTTTTGTCCTTTCTTTTTGGCACCTGATTTCTCGACGGCCGCTGTCTGCCCACGAATTGCTACGTGTGATTTGCTGTGAAGCAACAAAAATGCCTTCCTCCAGAAAGCTGCCATCATGTGCAGATGTGTCCAGAGGTTACAGGCTCTGCTGCCGCCTGGCTTGGGTCAAACACTTCATTAGGACCATAAAGCTTCGCAGTGATTTACTCGTATCAGTTACTTCACCACCAAACTAGACAAACTCTGCTCATTTCAAGATAGGAAAGAAAAGCAGATCCTCGTAGCCTAAGATGGAAAAGGCCTCTTAGAGCCTCAAGTGCATACACGTCCTAGACCAGCATTTAATCTCCCCCAAAAGAGGAGGTATCAAACATTAAACTAGTACTACTCTTGAGGTTTTTTCAAAGGTCGAGGCATACATTGCTAGGAGCACGGGGTCAGTGCGTGTTAATTTACGTCTGTTACTGCACTTAATACAATTATATAAATGCCTATGAATAGAATTGCTGCTTAAGGCCTCAGAGCCTCCTGTATTGCTGTCAGTTAAGGGCTGAGAAATACCTCCAACCATCTGTAAAGAGCTGCTTTATGAGTACAGGCCTCATGAAAGAATGATTAACACCCTTGCCCTCCCCTCCTTGAAGCCCCCCTTCCCCTCCCCATTTTTATTAGCATTTGAATCTTTTACAGATCATCTCCACATCACTTCTCATTCTTTCTCTTTTAAATCTGTTACCACAAACACAGTAGGCTATAATATTTGCATTAGCTGTGGTATGCTGCCATCTCATTCCTGGCTATAGAGATGGCTCTAATACAGGGCACACGTAAATGAACTCTTATTTTTATGACCACGTTTTCAGGCCTGTCTTGTGGTGGTGGTTGGTTGTGTAGCTTTCAATAACTGTCAACTCTGGCTGCAATGCTAATATACTTCTGGAAGGGTTTCTTGTAGGAATTAAATCAAGGCCTTTTGGCTTTTATGTCACTGGATACAGCCCAGGTGCAGTGGGGGCAGGTTGGTGTCATGTCTGTGTGTCCCCCCCCCCCAAAAAAAAAAAAAAAGAAGTTATTATTTCTCTTTCTTTCCCTGAAATATTTGATGGGGACTATTTAGGAAACACTAAGGAAGGTTTGTTGATTGGCAGTGTCCACACCAGTCTGTTTTGCCAAACTATTCCTGCTGTTCTCATCACCTGGAAGTGCTGTGATGCGCAGTGATGCAGTGAGCAGTTGTTGCAGTGTGCCTAGCTGCCACTGCATTTATCTGACATAGGGAGCATAAGAGTGAAAACTCTGATGAAGCCTAATTAGCAGTAGAAGTGGTAGGAAAGGTGAGCAGATTTCTGGTACTGTAGACGTGATAGGGAGTCTGAGGGGAAACGGAGGGTGTACAGTTAGCAAACTTCAGAGAGGAGCACAACAGCAGCCAAACTGAAACAAGACTGTGCTGTTTCACTTGTAATTCCTGTTTGTAAATATAATCTATTTCCATTTGTAAATAGAACCGGGAAAGAGATGCATTTGGACCTGCAGCAGTGTCCATGGACATTTGGAGCAGGGAGAAGAAGTTGCACGTTATTTAAATACAGGCAATGTTCTGTATAAGTGACCTAGTATTGTCCAGAACAATGCACAGAGGCCCAGGGTTGGCTGCACACGTGTGTGCACACGTGCACGCAAAATACATAGGTATGTGAATATAAAATGGGTTTATTTCTCCTAGCATCTCGTTTTAATTCTGGGCAGTCAAGCTTCTTAATTTGTAAGAGAGTTACAAAACTTGTCTCTGTGAAACTCAAAGTTTCCACTTAAAAATCAGAAGTGATGCCTGTGTTTTCTATGCCATATTTGATGCTGTTGTTTGGATGGGTTTGGGAGGATGATAGGAGATGCTTTATTATTATATCTGCACATGGAGAAATGCATCATGAGTCTCATTTCTAATGATGAGTCTCATTTCTAATACAGCTTTAGTCTCTGTAGAACCTCCCTGGTGCTGGTACACACCGTCTGCTCTGCACCAGCTGCAGTACGGCCTCCAGCACAGCTCAGGTGCTTCCTGTGACCTGTGTTCCCGTCCCTGTGCAGGCAGCCACGGGCTGAGCCATAAGTGTGGTGACGAGGAGATACATGCTGGTACCTCTGGCACCTGTGTTGGTCACCAGGATGCAGCATTAACCTCCTTGGGAGAAAAGGGACCATTACCTCACATCCAGGCAGAGGTGAAATGTGCCCTCTGTGTTTGTGCAGCATTACCGAGCTGTGGCATTGTTAGTCCTCACGTCTAGGCACCAAGTTGTTCTCTTCCAAGCAGGCACAGATGGGAGACATGTGGGAAGAAAAGGGAGGTGAACTAAACTTTCCATTTATTTTATTAGAGGATTCCCCCACCTGAAAGTCTCCTTCTCTGAATGTGGCAGATCCCTGTTTTCCTCCTGTTCTCCTCGCTCTCCCATTGCAGCAGCTTTGTCTCCAGGAGGCAGCCAGGTTATTTTCTGAAGTCCCCCCTTTGCAAGCCAGTGAAGGTACTGAAGGAGTTATTGTCGACTTCTCCCCACAGCTGAAAGCGGCTGCTCCAGTTGGGCACGCAGCTTTTTAAACAGAGCTCAGAGTAATGTGAGTTTCTAGGCCAAGGATATAGTAAACAATTTCCTAAGAATAAAGCCAGGGTGTGCCCAGGAAAATGTGTTCCATCATCCCTTATTTTCAGCGAGCTGTAAGTAAACAGTATGGGACAGTGCCATGCTACATAACGTGAGCTATCACGGGCTCCTGGCCGGGTGGACAAGGTCCAACTGCCTGGGAAACCTGGACATTCCCAGTTAGCAAACCTTTCTGGAAACAGGAATTGCAAAAAGTTTTCTTTTTTTCTCTGAGAATTTGATTGCTCTAAAAATTGATGCATTTTCAAAATGAGTGCCTGGGTGAAGGGAAAAAAAAATGGAGAGCAGTGGGAAACTGCCATGGAGAAATTACATCTAGTTTTAAAGGACGTGACTCTTCCGTTTGAACTCCTTGAATTATCTGTCCTCACGTGAACAGCTCTACCAGATCAGTGTGGGAGGCAGAAAGCACTGCCTGGGAGTCAGGCCCCACAGCACCCCTGAGCTTACAGCTTTCCTGAAGCAAATAAGGTTATTTTTCAAGAGAGGAATTGGGACAAGCACTGAAAAAATGTGTGCTATTGTGCAGCTCGTCGCGTTATAGTCCCAACTGGATGGATGTAAGTCAGTGCCTATGTTGGTGTCCACCTTCAGTGCAAGGAAAGGAGGAAGTGGCCTAGGAGACAGTGTTTGGTCTTGTGCTGAGTGAGTGGCACATGCTGTCCACTCAGGAAGAAATGCCAGCATTTCCTGGGAGAGGAATAAAGGTGAAAAAAACCAGTTACTAGGATAGGTCTGGGGAGAAGTGGCCAGCATCCATGACACTATCAGTTATTTCACCTCGACGTGCAGAATATAGAGTCAGCAGTATTTAACATAGGTACCATAAGCTGCGAGCATCCAAAGAAAGCCACAAAAGCCAACACAGAAACTACTCAGTGCCCTTGCCTTTCTCTGTCTGGAAAGCCTGGCGGGGTGACTTGCTAAAATCCTGCCCGTCTGGCATAGCTGCCCATGTCCTTAGTGGCAAGCTGATGCCAGGTCTTGATCACTTTGTGGTTTCCTTTCTAAGCCTCTTTAATTACGTTGTTATATTTCAGTTAATTTTCAGCATGTGCTCCTATGCTCTGTTTTGCTACACTAGAAATGGGCAGTGATTTAAAGAGAGGAGAAGGCAAGTAGGAGCAGTAGGGGGGAAAAGAGAGGGATGTACATAAGCTATTTATCTGTTAAGAGAACATGACAAATCCTGACATACCTGTTAGAAGCTGCCACTGTGCCAACACGTTTGCAGTTTTGGTGCAGATATTCATTGCTAACTTACTGTTTGTTGGTACATCTCCAGTGCAGGGATGGTGCAGTGAGGGGTTCCCTGAATCTACTCATGTGGCCTCTGGCTCCTCAGAGAGTCTCCAGCCCATGTGTCCCGAACATAGGGCCAGGCAGAATTCCTGGTTGGAAACCTAATTGAAGGTAGAAAGAGAGGGACATCCTAAAGTATGAGGAGCGATGACATGGCTTTGGGGAGTGTTGGGGTTTTTGGCATTATATTTGGTAACTTTCTTTTCCTTCCAAATCAGGATTTAAGAAGCCAAAAAAAGAGAGAGATGAATTAGCAGAGTGACATGTAGGCTTTAAAAAACCCAGGTCCACTGTTGGTTCCCAGACTCACCCTCATCAGAGCAACGCTTCTCAGTCACCCTCCTTACCCTCATGGGAACATCTGCTGGGGAAGCATGATACGGCACAGGTAGAGAAATGACTAAATGCAGCTCACGATGTGAACGTGGCTGGTCAACCCCCTTTCTTTTCATTTCTTAAATGTCCTGTTTTCCCCTCACTGCTGTTCCATTGTTCCTCCTCCTCCTTTGTCTTAACTCAGGCACACGCACACCATCTCTCTGTTTTCCTCCCGTTGTGTCTCCCAGATTTTCACCCACCTCTATGGACTCTTGTCCCTGAAAAGGGCCCACAGCTGATTCCACTGCTACACTGCTCCTCTTGCCTTGCTTCCTACTATGCACAAGATAAGTGCTCCTGGGGAGCACAGGAGGTGAAAGCTGGGGGGCAGAGCAGAAGGCAGAGGAGTGAGCCTGGGTCTGAGCAGCAGACCTGGTCACTAGATGGGTTGGCCACTGTCTTCTGGCACGTGGATGATCACAAAGCTCCTCACGGAGCAGAGAAAGTAGATGTCAGGGCCTGTCAATGTAAGTGTGAGAAATCTCCCCCTCAGCTGCTGAGTTTGGTGTTGAGGTTCCTCACCTTCATTGCTTCGTAGGTAAATTAGAGTGCTGTGTGCTGCTGTGCCTGTTGCACGGGAGTGACGTGGACTTTGAGGCAACGTGGCTACGTTAGAGATGGATTAGCCATCTGCAGTACGTTGCAGATGACGATGGAAGTTACAAGGCACAGAGGGAAGCATGTGCTCCCTTCATGCTAAGTTGAGGCAAGCAAGAGAAGGGGGGGAAGGAAGAATTACCACACAAAAATAGGATTTGTTAACATGTATTCCACATTTTTATAGAGTTTTGTAAATTAGTCTGTGTGTGCGTTTGCTCATATGCATGTGTTTTTATCACACAGTTGTAACACACGGCCAACTTAACCAAGTAAGAAAAACAGGAGCAAGGAAAAAATCCCAACTTTATGGTGCTGGTTTGTACACTGAACTGTTCTAGTCCATATACTGGTAGGTCACCCACACCCTCGTCTCTAGGTGTTATCAAGAGGTTAAAGTGCCTAGGTAGAGTGTGACATAAAAGAACAGGGTACCAAATCACTAAGCTGAAACATCTGGGGGCTCTGCTCAGCAGGCATGCAGTATAAGGGATGTTATGCTGATAACTGTGATCCTAAAAGCCATCTTGAAGGAGCTATGGCAATGATTTCTTAAAGCCCCATGTTTTTCTTTAAAAAGAGAAAGAAGTATGTTAGCGAGAAGGAACAGAAAAAACAATTATCTTTTGTTTTTAAATTAAACTAATAGACTTTATATTGTATTTAATGTCAAAAAGCCAAATGCAGCTGATGTGTGTTAGTACCTGACAATAGGGAGGTAAAATGGTTAGGGGAGGAAGATAAACAATTGATTTTTTAGTTGCTTTTGTTTTACTGGCCAAACTGAGTGAAATACAGCAACAAGGAGCTTATAAAAGGGGAAATCAGCATTGTCTTCCCCCTTTCTTTTCAGCTTCTCTGAGTGCTTTCTGCTTTGGCTCTTTAAAATAAAATTAGTATCAGAAACCATACATTTTTAACATAATAATTTGAAATGTATGCAATAGTTTTAACTTATAATAACAATTATACAAAGGGCATTTTTAGTTCTTTATTTTTCCTCACCCAGTATTTGTGAATAGACAAGTCTCTTATATGCATGCAGACTATTTTGTGGGTGCATGGACAGACGTGCATGTGCACATGTGAACATAGGCACAAATACGTGTGTATGCAAATCCATAGTAGAAATGATAAAGGCAAAATGTGATCCTTGTCTTGATAAGTATGAGTTTTACAGACATTTAAAGATGGTTTTCTGATTCTCAGGTTTTTCTGTACAATTGAGAAAATTACAGTTCATTTCCTAAATATTTACTAACTTTTTTAAGGCCTATTCAGTCTAAATTATGCCGAAGTACAGGGCAGACTATTTTATTATATCACAGTTCATGGAGTCGAGGACATTTTAGACAAAATAAAGTATTTATTGACCTGCTATTGCTGCAACATCCATTCAGTTTTTTCAACCCCAATTTTAACCATATAGTCAGGGAACTCTTTTATGGCTGTCTGTATTCACCAGCAGTCTGTTGTGATACAAAGCTTTGTACCTCATTTGCAAACCCAGCAGCTATTTCTGGAGTGAAGTAACTACGTCCTGATCCAGCAAGGGCTTTCCTCTTCCAAGCAGTCTCCTAACAGGACTTAGCCTGACCACAACAGGGCTCCTCACAGCAGTAAGTGCTGCTCAGAGAAGCAGATACTTGCAGGGAAAGGCCTTTTGTCTTGCACTACTGCATCTGAGATTTTTTTTCCCCTTTCCTTTTCACAAAGGATACAAATACCTTGATTGTGTTGAATATCAAGCTCTTGCTGCGTTTTGCTTTACTTTTAATTGTCCAGTTGCAGAAGTGGGATAAAGACCTTACAGCCTTCCCTGAAGGACCCTGGTTTCTATGAATCTCTATTTGTTGTTATTTTGAACAGTTTCCATAGGATGTAGTTCTGGCACTGTGTGGCTGGTTCTCTGTTCACATGCTTCATAAATCCACTAGCAATAGATATTCTGGCTTTATTAATTCACTGTCCCATGCTGCATCTACTCCAGGGCAGAAGGACTGTTCAGAGCCTGAGAGGAATATCTGGGTTTCCAGGTCCTCTCTGCTCAGGTTGTCAAAAGATGAGACTGGCCATATTTATTTTATCTTTTTCATTGTTGTTTTTAACACTAACTATTATTGCCTGGCAAATGAGCAGAGACCTTCCAAACTTGTATCCCACAAACACTGGCTCCTCGTTTGTTAGCTTGCTTGCTTGTTTCCTTCTCTGATTATTTGTGGCCAAAGTAGGCCTTTCTCACTGTAATGGGGTTTAAAAATATATGTATAATGCAGCTGCCAAACTGAGAACGGGGATCCTGCAGTTTAGCACTCAGTAAACAGAATGTGACCACGTACTTCCATGCCAATAGGTTTAAAGATTCCCAAATGAACACGAGTGTTGAAACCTTTGTAACCTGCTGTGCTCTACCTTTTCGCATAAGACCTTCCTTTACTCTCCTATATGGTTCGTGAGATTATGGGGTCAGTTCTGTTCCTACAGTGAGGCCATTAGCAAAACTCCTTTAGAGTTGTATACAAGAAGCACTGGTTCAAGAGTGATAATTTTTTATTCTGAAGTTGATGCTTGATCTCTTCTTTTGGGGCACATCCATCCCTTTCATTTATTTTGTTCAGTTGGTATATATTTATATACAGTAGAAACATCACGATTTAGCTATTTTATTTGCTGCCCAAATTTAAGCAGATATTGCATGCAAGGAAAGCAATCTTGGGAAAAAAATCAGGAAAATCTGATGAGATTGACAGGGAAGAAAACATTGTTCTGCATAAAATAACATTTATTGCGTATCATCTTTATTTATGCTTTTCAGATTAATCTGGGTGTTCTGATCTGCAAAAGACCACAGAGCCTGGCCGTTCCCCCCCAATCATGTAACGCTCCTTAAACACTACTGATCTCACTTGAACATGCTTACTAAACATGCTTAGTACCACATAAGCATGTCCCCCCTTACATTCCCCACACTGCATATATGAAATTTTAGGTACCACTGTCTCAATTAAATCATTGCTTTTCACTCTTATTAAACTAAATCAGTCTCTCAGTTCATTCCTGTTAAGGCATTTCTTGTATAAATTTGAACTAGTGCAGTAGGACTCTATATATGGGATATTGGTTATATGTGCATACATGTAGGCATATGTGCATTAAAGAAACAGGAAAAGTAAAGTAACTGAAAATAATAAATAGAATCAAGTCAATCTGTCCTCAGTTCATTTGTTTATAAGGCATTTGGGTAGGTTAATAGAATTTTGAGTTGTTCATGAAACTGCAGTATAGTTCTGTATAGTGAAACAGGCTGGAGAGGGATTTCACTAATTTATTGCTGTTCCAATAGTTGCTTTGCAAATGTGTTTGAATATATGTGTTTGAAAGGTGCATATTGCCCACCTGATCCAAACCCACTAAAACTAGGGGCTTTTTTTTTCACTGAATAGGAATTGTATCAGTCCATTCAGTAACCTTCTTCTATTTGAGGGAAACAGCTCATGATTCCTCTGTGCGTATGTGTGCACGTGCAGCTGTGTATATACAAACCCCATACATTTAGTGTAGTTTTTACTGTGGTGTTTTGAATCCGTTAGGTGGATGTGTGTGAGGTTGTAGATGAGAAGAACTGTGCAACAGTGGTCTCCTCTTCATGCAGAAGTAGGTGGGGTTTTTATATCTAGAGAAACAAGCATCATTCAAACTTCAATGGGGAAAGCAGCAGATGAATGTTTTGCTGCTTTTCGTCCATTTTGATTTGTCCTTGAAGGTTGAAATTCTTCTGGTGATCACTTCATGTCACGATTTTTATTTGGAAACAGACTGTAATGTCTCTGGCACAGGGACTGAGAAGTCATGACCACGTATCTGAAGTGTCTGACACACCAAAGGAGACTGTAAGTTTTTTGTCCCTCCATAGTGATAAAGCAACTGTGGGCTAAATCCTGCTTACATTATTATCCAAATTATTCTCACAAAGCCCACTTACTTAATTACAGAGCTAAAAATACTGGTTGCTTTCATAGGGGGTCTTTTGCATCTGTATGTATCATAGACATTGCATCAAGCAGTCGGTCCTTGAGTTAAAATGCTTTTATTTATTGGCTTGCCTTTTCCTGCTGCCTAGTTTAGGAGCCTAACCTCAGACAAGCAAGTTTGAAATTATAGGCCATTGCATTTTTAACCTTATGGATAGTCCCCAAACTAACAGCATTTATTTCGATGTCAGCTTTAAGAATGAATGTATATAGAATCTAACATTATGAGATATTACTTTCTGGTTATATCTCAATATCCGAAAGGAAACTACAATTAGGTCTAATGGAGTTGCAGGCAAGGATGTCAAGAAGGGAACTAGTCAAGTTGCTCTCTGTCATTTCTAGCAGTCCTGAACAGTACGAAGTTTGAATAGCAGAATTTCAGTGGAGCGAGTAGAAGATCTCGGATCAAAGGGAATTCTGAAAGGTGCATATTGACTAATACAGCATGATGAAACATGCCCATTTTCGTTATCTAGGCATCAGCCTTGGGTGAAACTGATGGGTACATTAAGCCCCACACCTCTTAGGCCAGCAGACATATAAGGTTGTGGAGGCGTGTCCAAACGGGTGAGTGCAGGAGGGGGGACATGGACCATCACACTGAAGCCACCAGCTTGATGTGTGAGTCCTGCCGTAGCTGTGGCACCATGTCACACTTTGCTGCCTGCTGCAATGCTCACCCAGCTTGTTAGAACATCTGGGGCAGAATAAAAATGGAGTGGTTTTGGTCCTGACCATTAGTTCCAAATATTTTATAACTTCAGTGGGCTTTAGTCTTGTAAACGGATAGGAACGTAACGTGTGTGACGTCCCTTGGAGTCGTGGTGGGTGATACCAGCCAGCTGAGCCAGCAGCCTGCCTCAGCGCCTGCAGTGGCAAGGCTGGAGATGATCTGTCTATTGAGGAGGCAGCAAACTGAATGCTAAAAATGTAGGAAGGAAACTTAAATATCACAAAGATACCAAAAATATTATGGGTAACTTCTGTATGAAATTAGAAGTTCTGGATGCATGATGAATGCAAGCGCAGCTTCTTATCTGAAGGATTATTTGTACTAGCTGTGTTTTATTTGTACTGAAGTTAGGCAGTGTTGTAATGGAGGGCTTGAAGATGTTTTAAAATAGTTGCTGAAGAAGCACATTTGCCTAGTAGAAGTAAGTCTTAATGAAAGTTTTACGTTGTATATGCTTATTCAAGGGTCTGGTATGTGAGTAAGAGAATGTTTTATAGGGAAAAAAAGAGCAAAAAAGGACTAAAAAAGATAAGTGTGTCTGTTAGGCATGATACAGATTCCAAACCTACGTGTGTACAGGCCAAATGCAGCTCACTTTCCATACGTTATTTACTATAATCTTGTTTCCAGTAAATGAAAGTATTTATCTGAGTGGCCAGAGCAGAAACTGGCATTAAAAATTAGCCATGACTATTATTTCTTTGCATCCTTGGGAGGGGGGGAAAGAAGGAAAAATCCAAATTTATAATGAAACAGAGAATAATCAAAAAATTAACTTTCCTCTGTCGTTCTTGCTGTAGCTAATCAGGGGGTTATTGATATAAAAGTGCCTAATGACAGCTACAGCTAATAAAACAAAACCTAATTGCATGTTTAGATAACAGTCGAATCCATATTGCTCTGTCCCATGAATCTAGCACCATTCCGTGGAAGCAGGATCTCGCCCATTGGCTTCGTAAGGGCAATTCAGATACATAAAGAAAGCATGTTTTGTCTCAGTCCTATGCAAACAAAAGTCTCTTACACATTTGCAATCAACAAGGCAGGTTTAGGATGAATTCTTTATATGAATGTAACCTAAAGTAGGAGGCAAAAAGAATTCCATTGAGGTCGTAGTGGAAGTTAAATGTTAAACAAGCTTGAATCAGGGAAAAAAAAATGGCCAGAGCAGCATCCTGCCATTTTATCACTCTGTCATCTGTTAATATAAATGTTATTAAATGAAAATTAATATTAAAAGTAAAAGTTAATCTTTTTTTGTATTTACTCCATAATAACAGTCATATTTTCTTTCTTTATTTTTAATTTTGACATTAAAAATATATATACAAAAAACTTGCTGTTTAGAAGAAAGGCTGGGGATTTTTCCCCCCTCATTTAAACTACTGATCAACAGTATATTTACCTGTTACGTCTTGCTGACCATCCCAGTCATTGCTTTTTATTTGCTGTTTTTCTTGATGTTTCTTTCTGGGCAGTAGATGAAGCAGGTTTAATTTCTGTATGATTCTAAGCCTTTATTTCTACGTATGTTACTAAAATTTCCCTTAGAAATACCTTGTCATTCAAATGAGAATTTCCCCTCTGTAACTTTACATTTCTATCTCAAAAGACTAAATTACTCTATACTGAAGTTTTCTTATTTTGAGCACTGCTTGGGATAGTCTTTCTTGGAAGCTTGGGGATTCAGGTTTGAGGCTATAAACACTTCTGTACGTATGAGTAAGTCTAATGCTGTGAGTAGTCTAAGCCAGCAGGACTCCTCAAACAAGTATGTGTTTGCAGGCTTGGGACCTGCAGATATTCGGATGGAGGAGAAGACAGGGAAGAGCTTACAGGTACTGAACAGATACTAAGTTTTATTTATAACGACTTATACCTGCCAGGATCATCAAGAAATATGACTTTATATTTCATGAAATTGGCTTGTTTGGGACACGTAACACATAAATGAAACTGTTTAATTTGGTACCATAAGAGAAAATGAAGTCAAATACCTGATATCTGAACCAAATCTAATCATTGTGATTGTTGAATCCTTTGGTCCTCATTTAGTTACATTTACAGAGCTAGAGGTTTTCCCATCTGATGATAGCTGATTGAAAAATATGCAGGACCAGGAATCAGTCTTTAAAATTTTAGGGGGGTCAAAGGCTTATTAAAGATGCTATTAGATTAACAGCTTTTTATTTTATATATATTTATATGTAAGTTGTTACAGTTGCTGTGTTTTTTCACTAAGAATTCTGTTTTAGATAGTTAGGCTTTTATTCCCCCTTCACCCCATCCCTTTCAAACTGCAGCCACAAATTAAAAACCAGCTAAGAAAAAGCTCCATGCCTTGTTCTTGATACATCTCCTACTGAATTTAATGGGATCAGTATCAGTTTTAGAGATGAGGGGTATGGTGTAAAAGCAGAAGGACAGAGGTGCATAAAAAGAGTATTTCACAACTCAGAGAATATTTATAACGTAGTCAGAAGCTTGTGCAATAAGAGAAAAGGGATATGAGGACATAGTCAATGGTAAATAAGGAGGCTAGAAAAATCAATGGTTTAGAAGCCATTTTTGCAAGTGTGACAAATAAATCTACTAGGAAAATGGCAATTCAGTTTTTATATAATATTGGTTTTACAGGAGTGAAAATTAAGGAAAACTATGAGGGTCAAATTCTGCCCTTAAATATACTCGTATATATTGCCTGTTGACGTTGAAAGGGAAGACTTTAACATTTCACATCTGACTTGGAACTGAAACAAAAAGACTATTTTCAGATGACTCCAGAGTGACTTCCAGATCAGAGGATCCCAAATTGATCTGCCAATGTATAGACATATGATTTCATCAGGCAGCGAGAGCAGTCTCTTTGGAGTCAAACATGATAGCTCTTTAACTGTACATAGCAATGACAAATGGCAATTTTGGCTCTTACAGGAAAGAGGCAATTTGCTCATATGTAGAACTTCATACTACAGATGACTATCTCTGCTAGAAGGAGTGACAGTGCTGCTGGCCATCATTCCCTCTTCACACTACTTTCATAATGGCTTTGCTCCTCTGCCCTGTAAATATGGCTAGCCCAAATGAATTGCTAGGTTCGCTGATTCACATAGAGCACTAATAAACAGGACATGCAGGTCTTCCTCCAGCTTTTCAGTATAACAGTGGACAGACATCTGTTTTTCAAATGGTAGGTAGTATTTAGATGAGGAATGTTTCAGCAAACTGGAGGCTTCAAGAAGCAGATACAGTTTTGGGTAGACTGATCCTAGGCATCTGGAGACTGGTTTACACTCATTTACTCTACTTTGTTCACTTCTCTTATGAGTGTAGTTTGGTGATCCCACCTGAATGACCTGGTTGCTGATAGTTTCTGAAGGCTCCTGTCTGGAATAGTCATTTGCTCCCTGTCCTTTGTGAAAAATTAAGGAGAAGAAGAAAGGAGGCAGCCTGCTGTGTCAGAAGGCTATGTACAAAGATAGATTGAAAGGTTTTGGTGGGTCTTCCCACACCACACTGACCAGAAATTAACTGCCCTTTTTTATCTGTCCGGACTCAGCAATGTCAACACTTGGTTTTTTCTCAGCTGCCTTTAGGGGACCCAGCTAAGCTGCCTATAATCATAGAATCATAGAATAGGTTGGGCTGGAAGGGACCTTCAAAGGTCATGTAGTCCAATGTTTCTTGACTCTTTGCTGAAGAAGGTGGTTGTCAAATCTTTGACTCTTGCTTGTCTTGTGAAACATTTTATTTATGTGGCTATTGACCTATACAACAGTCTTCAAAAAGATAAATCCAGATTCAAAGTTCTTCTCCCCTTGCTGTCAGTCGGGATCAGCTTCCTGAACTGCAGCAATGGGGGTGGCCCTGTTAACTTTCACCAGGAAAAATAGGGAAAGGAACGTCAGCTAATTGTCTTGCATACCATAGCACCAGAACTGCCAAAGCTGATTTCCTAGGGTTGCCTCCTGCTTTGCTTCTTGCTTTGATGATGCTTTTCCTGCAGCTGGGACATTCAGAAATGCCCTCTCCTATGTGGATTCTCTGGTGCCTGATAAGGCAAGCATTAACAGTGCAGCCTTTCTCTCCAACCTGGGAAACTTAATGGTCTTTCTTTCTAGTCTTGGTGGCCACTTGCTTCCAGAAAACTTATAGGAACTTGGTCATCATTGAAACCTGTGTTCAACTGCCAGGTCTGACTACAAACTAGCAATGCATTCAACAGCTACCGAACACCCTGATGGCCATTTCTGTCTGTCTTTCACACGCACACGAACACACACATATACATGCACACACACAACATGATCACGAGCCTTGTTGCCATAGGAAACCAGGCTAAAAACAAGCAAGGTCAGAAGGCATGAGCTCATTGTTTTTCTTTTCCAGCTCGTTTTTCATACTGTTAGCACAGCCTTTTTTTTATTCATGAGATCAGATGTGTTCTTGGATGCTGGGTAATGGAAATCGTACTTGCTGTGTGCTAGGCTCTGTTCTGCATGAACCTGTAGTGTCCATCATGGGGTTTGTCCAGTTGCCATCTTTGTCAGGCCTTAGCTCATTCCCTAGTCATTCCCTACCTGATTTGGTAGTCATACTTGCTGCTTTGGCTTGCTGATCTCCTGTTTATTGTTGAGAATATCTCCCATAATCACTTTGATCTCACTGCAGAGTCTTGCTACTTGAAAAAAGCAGCATTGTCACAGGAATAAGAGATATTCTCAACTGGATTTCAGTGGGCTGCACTGTTTGTATAAAAACCCAAAGTGGGGTGATGGGTGGTTAAATACTAAGGAAATCTCTAGTCTGGTTAACACTAACTCAACCACTGTCATCTTTGCTTTAGCATAAGTATTCCTTACAATGAGGGTGGTAAAATACTCTGGGCACAGGTCACCCAGAGAGGTGGTCGATGCACCATCCCTGGAGACGTTCAAGACTGGATGTGGTTCTGGGCAACCTCGTCTAGTGGAAGATGTCCCTGCTCATTGCAGAGTGGTTGGAACAGATGAGCTTTGAAGGTCTCTTCCAACTCAAACTATTCTATGATTCTATAAATATGCATAGTGCATTATGGTTAAAACTCTGTAATACAGAGGTGCTTATGCTGCCTAGCATTTGTGGATGTGAGACACATTCATCCAATGACCAAGGTGATGATCAGCTGCCCCTCCAAACTGGTCTTGGTGACAGATGGAGCAGCAGTCTCTGCTGTCAGTTTAAGAAGCTGCTGTAAGTGCCACCAGCTGGAGAACCTTCCCTTTCCTCACTGCAAACCATGTTCTCTATCTTCGAGGGTACTGTAGGGTGCAGATCTAGCCCTGGGCAGGAGATGAGATGGATACCGTAAGGCACTTATATGCATACACTGATTGCCTTTCTGGTCTCTTATATACGGGTGGGCACTTTGAACTTCTTGCAGGAATGGGGTGATGGTGACCAGAGGAGTGTGAAGTAAGTGAAAACAGGCCTGGAGCTCCCTAATTTGAAGAACTTCTCTCCATAGGGGACATGAAAGCCATACTTTTGGTAGCTGTTCATGTATAACACTTCTTTCTTTGCCCCTCCTAGTACAGCAGCACAAATATCTGCCCTTCTGACCAACATAGCTATTTGCAGAGACTTGCTCGCCTTTCCAGCATGAATTGTTGCATTCTCTTTCACCTTCTTCTTCTAGCGAATGCAGTTATAAAGTACAAACCATAAGGAGCAGGAATTCATCTGGATATGAATGTGTAGAACAGCTTAATTAGTGATAAAGCATAGTACATATCCTTCTATATCATGTAAACATTAACTTCAGGTGCCTACAAATGGGTACAGTTATTTGGACAGATATGTATCTAACTTCTTGTTCTTATAACTGTTTTAGAGATTCTGAAGGTATAGACCTACTTGGTTATGATTGCCTGTCGAGCCAGGGTAGGCTTGCTCCTTGCTTGTGATTTTCCACATTTTCATCTGTGCTTGCTCTTATAGAAGTTCTGTTCTTGGGTAAAATCAGAGAAATTTCAGCTGTGGAAAATATTTCCTCTTGTCGTGTCTGAATGGTCTTTCAATTTGGTGGATGGAAATGATATCTTAACTGTATGTATTGTTTATTAGTGACTCCTTTGCCTTCCAACTCCCTCCTTGGGTTGCCTGGCCTTTTGACTTAGTGACCATTAGTAAATCCCAGTGGCACATGGGTCACCCAGGTCCTATCTGTGTCTCTGTATCTTCTCTCCCTGGGTTTGTCAGTGCTGCAGAGACAGAGTACCTGGAGTCACTCAGCAATGGCCTCTAACCACCTCACTTTTGTTGGGCCTTCTAGGGACAAAAGCTCTTCTCAGCAGCAAGGGTTTATTGGGGAGTGGGAGGCCTGCAAGAGTAATGGTGGGAAACTGTGAAACTTGGAGTACTTCTGGCACCAACAAGGGCGTGGAAAACCTGTTTTCTGAAATGCTTTCACCACCTCATCCCCAGCTTCCCTAGAACCATATCCCTGTCTTCACTGATTGTATACATCATGGGGTTTGGGCTATTGTTGGTGTGGAGCCATAAAACATTTGTAGTCTAGGAGCTGGGCTGATGTTCTGGTTGAGGTTATCATATCAGCAGAGAAAGGAACTACTAGAATGCAGTTATTTTCAAGAGCCATCTAGGATGCCACAGAGTGTGTGCCTATCTCCCTGCATGTCTCTCAAACCCTGGGCACATAGCTTTAAAACCCTTAAAGAAAAGGGATCTGGCAGCTCACTGAGAGGTATCTCAGAGCTGGCACCGTGTATCTTGAAGGCTCACACCACTGGTTGTGTCCATGCTAGTAAATTAAACGCATCCTGGACCATTCTCTGGCATTGAGGTCAACTGGCACAAAATAGCCAGCATCCATACAATTAAGCTGTCTTGAACTCCAAGACAGGACAGCCATATGCAGAATGCGTATTGAGAACAGTCTCTGGCTTGTGGTAATTTCCAGCCCGTACCCAGGAGCCACTTGGGAGAGTGCTGCTCGGCCCTGGCCTCGGCCATGCCAGGGATCTTCTAGAAACTAGAGGAGAGGTGCCAGCAGTAGTGTCCCTGGCACCATTTAATGCTCCAAGGAGGTAGCCAGCAGTCTTGCAGGTGACTGAGCCTTTGCCACAGCAACAAGATGGAAGTGTTGATTCTATCTACCACGGCTGTGATTCCCTCTCATTGTCAATCCCGTTGTCTTCTCTCTCAAACCTGAGATTTTATTCTCATGAACGCTGGAATGGCTTCCTATTTTCAGCTGTTCCATAGTTTGCTGTTGTGATTGTATTTGATTGTGTTTGAATTTCTATCTCCCCAAGGATAGGGAAAGGGATTCTATAAATATTATTTGATTTAATTAATAAATATCAGCTTCTTTCGTAATGTAGTAGGGGAGTGAGGATGTGCACTGGGGGAATGGCCGGTAAGGACAGAAAGGCCTTTCTGTTCTCATTCCTGTGCCACTTTTGCTGTAATCCCTGTGCTGCTGGTGCCAGAAATTCTGGTGCCATCACAAAGGACATTATCTGTTATTAAAACCTTTGCTAAAGACCCGAAGTAGTGAAGATCATGAATCACTTACTGCCTTCTCATGTATTCTTCTGTAACTCCTAGTTTGCTGCCATGATCCATAGAAACCCCATAATACAGATCCTACTGAAAGGACATCAGTGTGGTTTTCTTAATTTGGGCTTCCAGATTCTTTTTATCCCTTGTAGGCTCTTCAGCAGAAGATCATCATGATTGTTTTGTGTCAGTATAATCTTCCAAGGCACGTCTTCTGGCTGAAATGTCCTCTGTAGCCTGATGTAAGCCCTGGTTGAATTTGACCAGGCGTGTTGATGGGGCTTCTGTGCACTGAGTCAGACCATTTGTTGGCAGTGGTCAAGGATGTGTAATGCTAGCCAGGGAAAAGTGGTTTCTATTGCTGATTATTTGGTTAACTGAGAAGACTTGGAATTTCTTGTTAATAATAGCTCACAATCTATGGGTAAAAATGCAAATTCAAATATTTTATCAGATGCTGCTATGTTATTGCTCTCTATTACTACCTGAAAGTAGGTTGTAATGAGGAGGGGGTATTCTCCTCCCAGGTAAAAAGTGATAGGACAAGAGGAAACGGCCTCAAGTTTCACTAGGGGAGGTTTAGTTTGGATATTAGGGAAAACGTCTTCTCTGAAATGGTCATCAAGCATTGGAACAGGCTGCCCAGGGCAGTGGTGAAGTCACCATCCCTGGAGGCATTGAGAAGACGTGTGGGTGTTACACTTAGGGACATGGTTTAGTGGTGGCCTTGTCAGTACTAGGTTAACAGTTGGGCTGGGTGATCTTAAAGGTCTTTTCCAACCTAAATGATTCTGTGATGCTCTGAATGTTGTGGGGCAAATTAGAGATGATGCAGTACCACATAGACTCATGGTAGTCTACTAAGGTTGTGCTTACTTTCTCAAACTGGTGTATCTCTTGCTAGAGCTGTGTTGGATAAGTAAATAAAATGTCTTTGGTATTTTTGCTGTTCTGGGGCTTTGTGATAGAGCAACAGTTGAGTGAAATATTCCGTGGGCCAAATGCTGTGTGCTTAACTCCTGGGAGCAATCTGATAATTCCAATGAGTTAGCAAAGCAAACTGGGTTTTATTGTTTGGAAACTAGTTGGAAAGCTGCATTGTTTTTTTGCTGAGGCTCCTTCATTAATGTGGATGCCACTATATGCTTAAATCAATGGGAAACCAGTGGAAAAGTTAGGCAGTATGGCACTGAGTTTGCATTTTAGGACATACAAGCAAACCCTTGGAAGCGGGCAGATGGAAGCACATTCCAATGGTGTTAAGTACTATCCATGGTTATTTCTTACCCTGTGTTGTATATATGTTGCTTCTGTGGATAAGGAGGAGTCATGCATATACAGCACTGGAATTATTATGTTCTAAATTAAGAATTTTGGATTGCTTTTAACAAAGGTTCTATTCATCTGTAAAATCTGGAGATATATTCTGTCAATAGAGGTTAGTACATAAAGACTGATGACTGTTGGGGGAAAAAGAAGTGAACTTTTGTTTGAATATAACTATTTGTTTTGATGGTAATTGAGGCAATTCCTTCACTTGCCACAAACATTCATTAGAGTGATATTCTGTAGACAAACTGTCACGTGCAGTGATGCATTTCTGTATCCATATGAATGCCTGAAGAGGAAGTCTGTGTGCAGCTCTTAAGGAAGCCTTTGATAGGTTGTAAGTTTATCAACCACGGGTAAAAAAAGGATATCAGGTGATTTGTGTGACCAACAACCCCTCATAAATAGGAGCCTATGAGTGGTGAATCCCTAAAACACACAAAGCGGTTGTTATAGTGAATAGCTTGTGAGCAATTTCAGGGGCAGGAGTATGTTGGCAATTACTCATTCAATAGTTTGTGAAAAATATGTCTGCTCATTGACATTTGGAATTAAAAAAAAAGAGATAAATCTCATAAATGCATTGCGGGAAGCATCTTGCCAGCTACCACCACAAAACACATGACTCCACTTACAAATACTTAACCTTCTGAACTGCTGATATTCCTTATCAGAAGAGGTCTGTCTGGAAGTCCAGATCCCACCAGTTCCCTAACAGCAGAAGTGTAACCCCAGTGTGGGGAAAAAGCCCCAAACTTATATTAGTGGCTTGGTCTCAATCTGATATTTGCAGCTGGCTGGTTTTATGGATCGTTTTGAATTCTTGTACTTGGATGTATTAAAAATATGGGTTGTGATTTGAGCTTTGAAACAAATCACTTCTAAAGGCTCTTACCCATGTGCGTTAAGGATCCTAATATGTATTTGCAAAAGGGGTTATTATCAGTCATTGGTTTAATTGCCTTTGCCGACCATGTAAGGTGTGGAGGTAGATCCAAGAACAGTTTCTCGCTTGTGATCTGTGATCTGCTGCAGCTATAACATTTATGAAAGCCCATTTCTGCCTCATTCCCTTCTCGTGGACCATCAGGAATACCAGTTCTCCCACGCTGCTCCTCTGTGACATGCTTTAGAGATTCAAAGAAGGTTGATTTTCTGTGGCTTCTTTTTCCCTTTATGTCTTTGCTGAAACTCCCAACAAGGAAGGTCATTTTTAAGGGTCTATTTTTGTGACGTGGATATGGGACATGAATTGAGACTGACAGATTCATTTCATGCAGGATACATGAACAGTGCTTGCAACTTGTGCTCTGTATGTGCCTGCGTGGATTCACATTGGTGGGTTAGCTGGCAGAGCTATTTCTAATTGCTTTTCTATAAGGTTATTTACACTATTTCAGCCTCAGCTCGGTAGTGACTGGACAACAGATCCCATCATTTATCGATATGGATCCCTTCATATATTCCTTTTCTGGGTGTTTTTTTAAATATATTTTTATTTTAATATAGTTTTGTGACACCGCGGTTCAGTTTTTACCATTTTCTAATTAAATCCAGTTCCTAAAGCACTCACACTATTAAACTAATTCCATATTTTACTTTTCTTCTGGTTCTCCACTATGCAATGGCTACCTTGGTATAGCCAAACCAGTATCCTCCCATCAGAATCTGATGGTACATAAGCATTAAAATTACTTTGTGGTATCTGCCCATCTATCAAAATATTCCCAAAGCAATTTGTGCTATTAACAAACGTTGGTTTCTGTTTTATACCGTTATAAAGTACAGGGAATTTTGAAACCTTTCCCATTCAAGGACAGTTAAATGAAAAGACAGGAAAAACCCACATTCTGCAATAGGTACCTCACAAGTAATTTGTCAGTTGCATCTGTCTTGCCAGGGAGATAATAGTTAAGAGGGGAAAATGAGTGAAGGTGTTTCTAGTTTCAGCTTTTTGTCTAGAAATAAACCAACTGAAGATGGGTACAGATATTTCATTGAACTTTTCCCTGACATATACAATGCTTTTGTTTGTATTTTTGCATTTTAGCTTTCCTCTGCAGGATTTGCTATCCTAAACCTAACCAGGGCTTTTCTGGTACGGAGTCAGTAAAAAATGAAGACTAACAAGTACTAGAAAGCTAATCTTCATTGTAAATCAGTGACCTATACTGCAATGCAGAAGGCAGATGATGATCCAAACTTCAGAGAGGCTGAAAAGAATGACAGGTTTTATTACAAAATGACCAGTGAAATTGGTGAGGAATCTGTGTTTTGAGGCAGCCATGTGTCTTTAAGCCTGTCACAATTCCATTCAACTTCTTGTATTTTTCAGCCGTTTAGGGATGAGGCTGAATTAAGCATTCCCAGCAACTCTGGTAACACTGACGTTGCTGGCCTGAAGCAGCCAACCTTTCGTCCCAGCCCTTCTCCCTGCACGGCATGCATTAGTACACCTAACCCTGTTATCAAGTGTCCCTCTCATTCTGGCCCCATTCCTCCTCCAGTCCATGGGAATTACAGTCCAGGTTTTTGTGGGAGCAGGGGCTGTCCCCCTTTCCCAGGATTTCTTTCCTCCTCAAACCCTAACTTTGCACACTGCCTGCTTGGTTTGGGGGAGTTGTTTCTGGTAACTACTTGAATTCAACGCCGTTTCTGTATTTTCTTTTATTGTTGCTAATTTGAATTTATTTTAAAAAGGGGAATTAAATTACCCAGACAGGAAGATGTTGATGCAAATTTCCTTACTGCTAAGATAATAAGATTGAAATTAGGAGCATGTACATATCTTCAAGAAGCATCCAAAATACATAACTACAATTTAGGGACCTTAGAAAGCTTTCAGTTTTAACAGAAATGTGATTCCTTCACTTGCCTAGTTCAAATCTGGTTTTTAAGTGCCATGACCAAGACTGAAAAGCTCTTTGCTTCCTCAGTGATTCAGCAGGATTGTGTTGAGCCCTTCCTGAGAGCAACATCTTGCAACAGGCTTCTCCTCCTTTACTCCAGATGATCTCAAATGCCCCCCAAACCAAGCACTGGGAGAATTAGGGTCCATTCCACCATATATCTTTTTCATGATGGAAATTTTATGGGGAAGTTAATACAGCAAAACTTACGCTATGGAAGAGCTGTAACATGTACTACCACACACATACATGTGTGCGATTAAGCCTAAAGTCCATCTTCAAGACTAGCACTTTTTAACCAGTTGAATGCTACAAAAATACATCACACCTATTACTTATTTCTCGTTTTGTGTCCAGCTAACAGTGCATACTCATCCCAAAGGATCTCCCAGTGCTTTACGAATGACATATGTACAGGAATTCCTTCCACACCGAAATGCCCAGGCTTAACGGGTGGGCTGCAGCCAAGAAAATAATCAGCTTATAGCACACTGCATAATGTGTGTGAATGGCACAATGTGTGTAAGGATAATTCTGGCCAAGGGCATATCAGACAGTACATCTCACCAGTGCATCCTGCTGGGAAAGACTAATAGTTAAAAGCTATATTAAAGATAAAACCCCATCACCAACGCTGTTCATTGACAGTGAATATGGTCCATTAAGTTTTTATTTACATAGGTATATGTATATTTTAATATATAAACTCCAATTAAAGTGTTGATTTATAATTGGAATCCCTAAAACTTGTCTGTTTTCCTTGAAGGACCAGGTTTTAATAACTGATGATAAAGAGAACTAGAAGAAATGTGACTTACACATCTGAGAGGACAGTATACATCTATATTGAGTAGTGATACTGACTTACAACTCAAAGTACCAACCCGTACACAGACTGTTTAGTATTAAGTGTGAACTAGGACAGTGAAATGTGTGTGTGCATTTATTGTTTAAATACTACAGCACCTACTGCCTGGTTCTTGTTAATTATAAAGTGCTGCCAGCTTGATGATTCCCAAACATCTTATTAAGATTAATTGAAGAATAAGTCCATTTAAATGAACTAAAGAAGAAGGAAAGAAAACCCCACTAACAACAACTTGAAGCTTTTTTTCCCCATTTAACAAATGAAAACCCGTTAAAGAGTTATATGGCTTTACCAATAAAGCTTGGTGAGTCATGAGTTAATTCTTACTGTCAAAACTGCGTGCCATAAGTACATCTGCTTAGCTTTTTCTCTGGGCAGGCTTATCCTTCAGTTTGCTTTTGGCTTGGAGACAGCCACTTGTTGTGGGACTGTACAACCCTACCACAGTGAGACTGTGATTATCCCTTAGCACCCATGGAAGGTCTAGTGTTGGCTAGTAATTATAAGAGCAGCATTCTCATAAGCACTCCGATGGTATCAGAGTCTTCTATTACAAAGTCTTTTCATAGGAGACCTTCAATAAATCCTCCAGTGTCTCGAGGAGAAAAATATGGTGACTACTACCTTGACCTTCGTACCAGCGTGAGGAGAAGGGATATTGTTAACCTTCATCTTCACCATAATTCTTGCTTTCTAGATAACATAACTCAGTTTCTCTAGGATGTTCCCTTTGCTTTCTCTTCCTTTATTCTCCCCATCTCCGCACTGATCTCCACGCTCCCCATCCCAGGATGCTTCTATTCTCAAAATTACTGCACCAGACCTCAGTTAATTTTACTATTCAGGTGCTGTCTTTTCCTGCAGATTCCTCAGGACAGATTTCTTCTGCGAGTCCTCTCAGAGGAGATCTACCAGTGAAATGTCAATGATAACAGGTTGAAAAGGATGATAACACTAAAGTGACAAGGAATATGTGGAACCAAAGAGCAACCACTGGCTGTCTTCTGCAGAAAACCCTTGCGCTGCTCAACCATTCCCACTCTAGTTCTCCCTTTTCCTCATGCCTCGTAAGGTATGTTTTGGATTAGTCTAATTTAGAACATTAGCTTCTCAGCAACAAAGGTTTTTACCTATTTTTGCCCATACTGGGATGTATTTATGTATGGCACCGTATCAGTAACAACAGGAAAAGCATCAGCACATTTCCTTTAGCTCAAATCCATACATACTAACCAAGGGATTTATTATTTCTCCTCCTCCATGCTTTGATATTCAAGCCAGATCATTCATGACAAGGCTGCAGGTGGAAAGTCGTGCTTCAGAATAAAACTTGAAGAAGTAAAGTAGGGGTAGAAGCTCTTTATAAATGTAATCCAAGCAGTTATTATTTAGTAGCTGATATCTTTGCTTCTCTCATCCCACTTACTGCTGAAGGACACAAGCAGCTCATAAAGAGAAAGAGTTTGATGGGGAAAAGTAGGTGATTTTTTTCTGAAAGATAGGGATTCTGTCTGCAATGTGTGTAAATGGTGGCACACACCAAAGTGTGCCTGCTTTTATTGTAATTGGTGTCTTTGAAACATTATGTGTGCACAGTCTCTCTATGCAAGGGAAAAATAATGAGATGGTTCAAGCTCAAACCAAATTCCAGACTGATTTGGGCAGGCAGACAGTACTATGACAATGTGTCTGAGTGTAACAGTGCACATGTTCTGTCCATGTGTGTCTACACATATATGAATACTTTTCAGTATTCATATGTGTTTATGTCTCATAGCTGATTACATATTTTTGCATTTATTTTTATGTGTGGCTATCTGGACATACATCCTATCCATTTTAAAGGTTCTTCCAAGTCAGTCTGAGGCCTAAATATGTCCATTTAGCTATGTCTGTCAATGCTGTGAGGAAAGGATGCACATACTTGAGTTCAAACCACATGTACCAGTCAGGACTTGTGCTCAGAGAATCATAGAATGCTTTGGGTTGGAAAGGACCTTAAAGCTCATCCAGCTCCAACCCCCTGCCACAGGCAGGGACACCTTCCGCTAGAGCAGGTTGCTCCAAGCCCCTGTGTCCAACCTGGCCTTGAACACTGCCAGGGATGGGGCAGCCACAGCTTCTCTGGGCACCCTGTGCCAGTGCCTCAGCACCCTCACAGGGAAGAATTTCTCCCCTCTATCAGGTTAAAGCCATTCCCCTTGTCCTGTCCCTACAGGCCCTTGTCCAAAGCCTCTCTCCAGGTTTCCTGTAGCCTCTTTAGGCACTGGAGCTGCTCTAAGGTCTCCCCTTAAGGAGCCTTCTCTTCTCTAGGCTGAATCAGCCCAGCTCTCTCAGCCTGGCTCCATCTGTAATGTATTTATTGCATGCACTCATGTAGACACAGCTAATCTGGTTTTGCCTGATCTGGAGAGCCAGTATATCTCTATGCAGTAGCGTGTGTGCAAAGGATGCATGTTGGTGTTAGTTTGCAGACATTTCATATTCTCAGTGTACGGAATGCTGACCACTGAGTGCTTATGGCAACACCAGGGTCAGTAATAATAGCTAATGTTAAAGATATTTTAATTTATCAAGCCAGTAATGTCCATATTTTTTGCACAAAACTGACTCTATTCTCTCTCATCCACAAAAGAAGCAACCAGAATTGGAACACTGTGAGAGAATCATAGAATCATAGAATAGTTAGGGTTCAAAAGGACATTAAGATCATCCAGTTCCAACCCCCCAAAAGAAGTGACCTTTGTTTTTTGAGAGAAGGCAGAATATGGCCAAGACTGGGTTTTAATAGGATTTTCATTCTTGCCTCATGCTTAGAAAGAGAAATCTTCAGATTTCTGATCCCAGGTTTGGAATCTACATCCCTAGTAAAGGCTTTACAGGTTATTTGTAGCTGTCTGGTGAGCCAAAGTGGAGGACTGTATCCATCAGTTGTTCTGTCTAGTGCATTTGTTAAGTGAAGCAACCTTCCTGAAGATCTCCTTGGGAGCATTTCATCCAGTTTGCTAAGGAACCAGGAATTAGGATTTTATTTTTATGGTAAAAAGGAAAACCAGTATTTCAGTCTCCAGCAGCTTGAATAAAACCAAAGACCTGATTTTTCACTGCTTCATCTAATACTTTAGGGCCAGGCAAAATGAGTGCGAAACAGGTATAGATGCTCTGGTTTGTACTACCTTTTCTTAACTGAGTCTTGAAAAGTGATTCCTAATATGACACAGAGCACCAGGGTGGTGAAACAGGTCCACTTTGCTTATGCAGAACTGAGTATACAAGGGGCAAGACAGCAGAAAATTGAGGCATGGGGGCCTATCCCAATTCTCCTGAAGCAAATGGGAACTGGATTAAGCCTTAATCTCTAATTACATAGGGGTAATAGTCTATCAGAACTCCAACTGAAGCAAAAGGGAGTTGGATCAAGCCCAAGACTCTAATTGCATTTTTCCTTGCCATTTTTGTTCATATACTTTGTTTACTCTGGCTCATCATGACATTATTTTGTAATTATTATGATGGGATTAGTGGCCATTAGATATCTGATTTCTGAATGGGATGACTTGTTCCTAGTCATTGATGTCATTGATGTATGTCAGAGAGGTTTGTATTCTGGTGGATATGGCAAGAGATAGATGAATTTATCTAATGATTGAAATGGCTTATACGTTCCCTACCAGCACTTCAAAGAGCCATACTACTTTTCTGTGTGCAGAAAACAATATAGTGCAAGGAATTTTTCTTCCCTTTTTAAATCTTGGTGTTCATACCAATTCCTTTGAATTTCCACTGTGAAGACTGGATTTAGCTAAGGAATTTGACAAAAACAGAGCATTACTGACTATGTGATAGATAGCTATTCTTTGGAGAAAGTTTCCATGGTACCTGGCATTTTGGAGCGCCCCAACTGTTTGGTTTGTTCAGTATCAGATTTCCTCCTGCTCCTCTGAGATCAACTCTGCGGTGGTATCCACATATCATAGAATCATGGAATCATAGAATGGTTTGGGTTGGAAAGGACCTTAAGAGCATCCTGTTCCAACCCCCTGCCATGGGCAAGGATGCCTCACTCTACACCACATAGCCCAAGGCTATGTCCAACCTGGCCTTGAATGCTGTTGAGAACAGAGCATCATACAGATGTTTGGGGAGTTTTCCCATCTTGAATCCCATCCCCAAACATCACAGTTTTGGAGTAAGAGGAGGGTTACAACAGATACCAACCAAAGAGAAGGGTACTCATCCTTCTAGCAGTATCCTGACTGTGCCATACTGGCAGTATTAGAACTAAAGGACTGTACAGAGGTCCTGGTACACGATGGGAATTCTCACTGACGACAGCAGAAACTGCATGCGTCGCTCTAGGCAGGACTCCAGGTAGATGACGTCAGTGTGGCTTGGAAAACATCAAAGTAGGAAATATATGCTGGAGCAAGGGGCATTTCTGCAGTCATCCCTCATGGCATAACTCTACTTAGCTGCTCATTAATAACGGCCTGAGACAGATGGGCACTGCTTTATTTTGGAGGCTTTATTGATTTGTCCTAATTTGTACTTCCAGTTTGGGACCCTAAAATATAAGCTCAGAATTATAGAAAGGTTTTAGCCAACACAGGTGTAGAGCTCTGGAACAGAGCGGAAACGGGCAAGCAAATGAGCTATGGGTTTTGATTAATTAATCCAAAGGGCTTTACTCATCAACATAGGAGATCCCATCCGCTGTATTGATCTGGGGAGCTACGAAGGAGATAGTTATCAAACACTTTGAAAGGACATGGTGAGTCATTGATGTATGTATCATTGCTTTCTGGGACAGAAGGACTTTGACCAATTTGGAGGTGTTTTGTTCCAAATGAATATATTTTTGGGTACAGCAGAGGTACAGGAACTTTGAACCAAGCGGTAGAAGACACATCTGTCAATGAAACTATCCAGGGGATGTTTTGGTAGGCAGCCTTCAGTTACAGAGATAAGTCTAAGCAACCGCAGTCACTTCACTGGAGTCATTCAAGACTTAAAGTGGCAGAAAAGAGGAAGGAATATCTTCCTCGCTGCATCTCTTTTACCCCAGTTAGAATAACACAGCCTCAACGTATATTTCCTAACTGCAGTAGGAATATGGTTTTCTTTCAAACTGAGCAGTATTTTGGTGTTTAGCTCACTTAACACTGTCTTGTCAAAGAAGAATATTTTAGCTTTTTGAACTTCCAAGCCTGGTTTGCAGTGTTCCAAATATGCACATCAAAATCCATAGGGCCATAGCACATTGCAGTCCTAGCGCACAGCTGTTAATCGAGAGGGACATGTGCTTAAGAATAAACAGAGTGAAATAGTTCATGATAACAACAAAATATTTTCAAGTAGATCTATAGACTATCTATCTATAGACCATCTAGCTTAAAACTGATTTCCTACGTTTATAATGAAGATCAGTTAGAAATAGTTGCATGGTTTGTGAAAAATAGTATCACAGGGCCATTAGAGCCTGTAATACTATGTTGGTTTAGTACCACAGAATAGTGGTGATTGTATTCTGTGCTCGCTGCCCTGGACTGGGTAGAGCCTGGGAACTCAAGGAGGCAGAGGAGGAAGCTGGCCAGTCCAGCTTCACCATTAAACACAACCAAAGTGCACTGATACATACTACCAGCTGTGAAATGCAAGTGAACTTGTAAAAATTGCTCCTTAGCAGCCCAATGTGCTATTAGTAACAAAGCTAAGGAAGCTATTTAATACATACACCTTAACTAAGACTTTTACCTTAACATTGCTTTTGAAAATAGCAATATAAAAATACCTGTCACATCCATTTTAAAAGATAGGTTCTGTTTTACCATAAGAGAGAAAACCAGGATGGGGAAAGAGTTTCATCAGTAACCAGGATGGGGAAAGAGTTTCGTCAGTGGGGACTGACATAAAGGTAAGCAGGTCTTTCTCTGTGTAACTTTAATGACAAGGTGTCGCTGTCCTGTCCCCCTTTCCCCTCCATTACCAATAGATGCAGTGAAGCTGTTGGAGTCTTGGGTGGGTTCAGAGGGGTTGGCTCTGGCAGAATTCTGATGGAAAGGGGAAAAGTGCAGGTTCTGATACACAGCTTTCATAAGTAAGTACCAAAATTATGTGTCATTCAACAGCTAAGCATTGCCTTAAACACCAGTATCAAGATGCTGGCTAAACAGTAAATAAGAAAATACATTGTATGTGCAAAATATTCTTTGCTTTTTTGAAGGAAAGAGTGTGTATAAAGAAAACTATTTGAGCCAAGTTTAAGAAAAAGATGTCTGAGTGTAGTAATGGTCCAAAAAATGACTGTCTGAGGTTTTGCAGTTCATTGTAAGTGGGGAAAAACTGCTTCCTCACAGAGCACAGGCAGGCAGATGGCACTCTGCAGGTTTGAGCTGGGGCTCCGTGTAGGTGACAGAGAGTGATTCCATGGAGTAAGATGGTAACTCTTTACCCAAGTTGTTGTCCACATTTCAGCCCCCAAGATCTGAAAATCAAGGTAAATCTTACTGCTTCTCATGAAGTTTATTGCAGATCTCTGTGCAGGAGGAGGAGGTCATGCTGCTTTACCAGGCAGATCGAAGTCCCGCTCTCTGTATCTTGTACAGGTAGTTTGACAGTGTTAGTGTGATAAAAATACAAGAAATTGACCTCAATCTTTGCTGGCAAACATGAGAGAACTTGCTAAAATCACTGCAGCTGCAGATGTTCATATCAGGAACTTTGGCTTTAGTTTGTCAGTAAGGTGTGGAGATCTTTGCTCTTGAAAGGTTAGGAAGTTTCCTGCCATGGGTCAGTGCCATGTACCATGTAACTCTAGATTAGCAGGGTGCTTTTATATACAGGGAACTGAAGGTGCCTGCTAGGAACAGGTAGTTTTCTGCACTTTTTCACTTTGCTGGAAGACACATGCAGTAAACCTGCAGCAAGTGAAGAGTTAACAGGACTGGGGGCTAATTGCAGAACAGTTGCTGACTGGTGGGTTTCAGCATGTCAGACCCCAAAGAGGCTTTTGTGATCAGACCCCAAGAGGAGGTTGCAGAAGCGATGCACTGGGGGGTTCAGTTGGGTTCTTTAAAAACTAGTTAAAAGCTGTTGATCTAGTGGAAAAAAAGCGTAATAAAACTGATATTTCCTGCTTAATGCAGAGTGATTTAATGTTCTAGAAGGTAGATTTTCCTCCTTTTATCCATCGGGTCCTCTGGACTGGCCACTTTCATGATAGGCTTTTTGCAGCTGAGGATGCAAGAGCACAGCAAAGATGCCATAGCTGAGACTGTGCAGTCCGTGGGAGAGGTACACAAAAGAGCCCTGCAAATGGTAACAGAGCAAACTGTCACCATTAGATTCCAGCGAAGTCATAGACCTCTAAAAAAATAAAATCTGGGATTAAGGTGTTTGGTTAACCCTTTGGAAGTGGGACTTTTAACAGGGAGGGTAGTTTGTCTAGGGAAGCACTAACACCATGATCTGCTGTGAAAGGGGTAAGAAAGGGTAAAATCAGCAACTCCATGGGGCAGAATACCTGCAGAGCAGGTACTCTCTTAAAGCAGACTCTTTTCATGCCTTGTAACAGTTGCCTTCCATGTATAAAAGCACCTTTTCTAGCTGGAATAACTGTCTTCATTAATGATTAGTGGGCTCAGAACTTGAATTAGCTTTGTTTGCAGTTACAGAAATACTCAAAATCACCTGAATAACACTAATTTATGTTTATTAGTAATGCATTTTTTAATTTCCTAGATGTTAAAAATAGGGCAGTTTACGAATTACATTTTAAACGCGTTTCACATCTCGTTTAAACCAGAGTTTGTTCCACGTCTGGTTTAAGGAAAAGTTTGTTACACATCTAGACCGAAGTTTTAGCTGTCCTGTTTGGATTTAGTGAGCCAGGTTTTGGCTCAAAGAAGGGTATTTTCGAACGAAAACGTTATCAAAGCTTTATTTTTGGCAGCAGCTTTACAAAACGACACGAGGTGCAGTCTCCTACACCTTGTGTAGATTCAAGCTGTTGCTCTGCTGAAAGTGCTCCCGATTGCCTTGGATCAGGCCCATAACTATCTTTGTCACCTCAAAGGGAGCCATCAGTGTCTCTCCATAACAAAACCCTTGTTAACCCTTCCCTGGCTGGCACTTTCTCAAAGGCTCGCATCGATTCCAGCAATTCCAAGTGCCAGCAGTAGAAAACTTTGCTGCTTGGTTTGGTTAGTCTTTTCCAGAGCATCCTGATTTAACTCCTTTTTTTTTTTTATGGAGAAAGTAAAGGAGTTTTCACCAATTCTACCTCTTCTCTCCCAGTTCAAACCTTTCTGTACTTGCTGGGAAGAATTCCTCCCAGTTTGCTTCTTTTTGGGTTGGGGGGGGAAACGGAACCCTATGGTTTAACAGCATATATAGCCCAGAGGCATCGAGGTCACAGGTGAAATAGATGGAACTACTAATTCTTCACAACCCCGTGCTAGCAATAGCATGCACCATGAAGGCCGGATCCTGACTAACCTTCTGTGCCTTTTGCTCCCCTCTCTGCTGGACACCCGCAGGTTTGTGACTGGAAGCCGACTTTGAGCCCTGCTTTTCCATAGTGCCCAGGTCCTGAGCCTGCAGAGGACCCATATGCCTGGGACCACACTGCTTGCGGGGGTCTATAGGGTCCCGCTCTGCCTCTGCATCTTGCTCTCCTTCTTGGGTTCAGAGGCACTTGTACATGAGGCTAAACTGCACTGCTTGCTGAAGGAGTTTATAAATCCTGGGGGCTACAGCTAAATAATGATTTCCAAAATGATGTTATCCTGTTAAAATAGCTCCTAGAAACATCAGAACTAAGGATGCTTTCTGCTCTTTGCTGGAAAAGTAAGGGATCTCTGATGGCTCTTTGGAGGTTAAATCCTACAACCTTTAGTGAATAGTCATGCATATTCATGAAAATAACCTCAAGAAACTCAATAAGAGCGTTTCTGCGGATCGGGATTATTCCTAGGAGTGCAGGTTAGTTTAATACGGCCCTGGAAGGACCTCCAGTTGATAATGCTGGAGTGCTTCCTCTCATAGTACCTGGCATTTAGAGCTGAGTTTGGAAAGCAGTAAATCAAAAATCAAAGTTCAAACTTTTAACTGCACGTTTCCAAATGCAGAATCCATCAAAACAACAGGAAGCATTTCAAATGAACGACAATACCCAAGTCATCAGAAGTGGTCTTCAACTGTAGTTTTGTTTGGGTTTCTTCTCTTGGATGTTTTGGATCTGCAGCAATCAGTTCTATAAAAATTACCATCTTCAGGACAAGCATCCTGAATTTTAAACAAAATAGGCAAAATGTTGTGAAGTACAAGAGTTTTCTAAGGAAAGAAATTGGTGATTGGATTTGTAACAATAATTTGCACATTTAACTTGGAAACCAGCTTTTTCTTCCAGATGAGGGAGAACCAGAAGTAGCCAGAGCATTCAGCAAAGGTAACTGTAGAAGCTTTCAAAGCTGTTTTGATAACATATTACCACAAACAGTATTTTCCCATAATCATAAATCCTATATTTTCAATATTCAGAGAAATTTCCTACAGGGTTTTTGACCTCCAAAGTTAACTTAGGCAAAATCCCTACTGCCTTTAAATGTACTGCTCAAAATGAAATCCCTTTATGTCTGGGGGGGGGGGGGAGGGAAGGAGGGTTAAGCTTTATATAGCTTTTGTTTGTATATATTACATATAGTGAAAGATGGACATAGAGAGACAGGTTCTCCTCATTATCTAGAAATGAGACTTGGAGGAAATGAAAAATCAGAAGAGAATCAAATGTAGGGGAAGCTCTATAGGACTGCAGCATTCAACCAGACAATTCCAGTTGGGCAGCTATTTTTTTTTAAGTGAATATTTATACTAAATGGCATCCAGTTGAAAAATCATTTTCAGGGAAGATATTTTCTTATATTATATTCTGGGAAGTTAGACTCGTAACAGCCAAAGTACTACGCAGTCTGCAGCTAAATATAAAACAAAGTAAGCTCAGTTATCTAATAGAGATACAAATACAAGTATTGGGGAAATCTAGTTAGAGCAAGAGTTGGGTGTTTTGTATCTTAATATATAGAAGAAAAAGCTGAAGTGGGACTATTTTATACTTTAGCCAAAATGCCAGGTAAATATTTTTTTCCTTCTGCTGGATTTATTTCCTAACAGTAATAAAAAAGATTTAAATTATCCAATATATCCAAAGAGTAATAATACCTAAGAATTACCAAATTCATATGGTAAAAGTTAGGAGACAACTGGATTTGAAATTCCTAAGGACTGATTCTGCTCTCTGGAAATTAGTGAGAAAAGTCCCTTTGGCTTCAAAGGGAGCTGAATTTCATGTCAGCTTATTTAGATAGAATTTATTAACTCTTCAGTATTCTGCTACAGAATAAAACTTCACTGTTCCTTTAAAAGCAAAGTAGCAAAAATTGTAGATTTAAAATCTAAGCAAAAAGGAGTAGCAAATACTGTAAAAAAAGCATTTAGGTGGTTGCTATTATTAGTCCATCAGCTGATAATTTGATAAAAAGAATTCCGTCTTATTTATCTACTGGTTTACAGTGGTTTGCAGGACTTAAATGTTTTACATTCTCCATTAATATATATAGGATCTGAAACAAATAAAGTCTGCCCTTCTAGAATAAAGGCAGAAATGGGTTTTAGCAATTAGAACAATTAGATCTGACTGCTGTATCTAAAACTTAGTTACTTCAGCACTGACATTTTCATGTGAGCAATAGAAAATAAAGCAGAGAGATCTTTGCATCAAGAAAGAACTTCTTTTAATAAAACATACAAATTTGGTCTTTCAGACATTAAAAATACTTTTATTTGTGAGTTTAAATTTGTTGTTTAGTAAATACATTGTTTAAATAGACAACCTTTATTTAGTAGGATTAAAACTTAACAATTTGTACAAGGAGAAAATACTTTGGTAAGAGCAGACAATAAATAGAAGTCAGTCTGAGGTTCATCATTGTTCTATAGATTCCCATAGTTCATACTAATTCATATGATTTAGAACCTAAAATAGTAGAATCATTGCTCATCTTTACTGAATATATTTCTGTGAAGAAGTTATGCTTTTTCCTCTTTTGCAGAAATTGCTATTGACTTTTCTACAGAAAAGCAGAGGAAAAAAGGCAGTGAATTCGATCAGAATTCACAAATTCTCTGGAAGCAGATTTGTTTATTTTGGAATTCTTAATAAGAAATTATTGGAACAGTTTTGTAAAGTTATTTTCTGTAAAAACCTTTCTGAAAGTGATAAAATTATCTTAGAACTGCCTGCAGCTGGAATACAGCCCTCTTCCAAACTGAATACTGTACAGAGTAATTAACAACACATGTGGATGTAGACACAGTTACAATTATTAGGAACGTTAATTTGCATTGTTCAGTCTTAGTGGGGGGTTTCTTCTTTCTGAAGGCTTTTGAGCAGTTATCAATGAAAAGAAAAGGGAGGTTTTAAAAAAAATCAGTTTCAAACCTTCCTTAAAGCCCTAAACCGTTTCCAAACCTTTCAATGTGGTTTGATATATTTTTGCCAATTGTGTATAGGTTATTTATAAATCTTCTTACGATAAGAGATTTCTATTTATAGCTAGTTCATCTCTCATTAAACTGACGGAGCAGACAGGGTTACATCATACTTGTTTGTAAGTTGAACCGAGACTTATTTAACAGAACAATGAGCTATAGAAATATTCTACATGAAGTTTTAGCCAAATGAAAGCATTTGGAATAACTGAAATAAAGGAACAGTCCCATATTGATCATGTGTCTGGAAGCTATATCTATTCAGTTTCTCCTTAATATTCTTGGAGGTTTTATTTCCTTTTATGGCTTCTAGAAGAACAAACGCAATATCCCTGTTGTTTTAGTAATTTATAATAAAGACTATATACTGATTTTGCTTTGACATCGAAGAAATTACTGACAGGAGGAGGCAGACAGCAAATTTGTACAAGTAACTTCATGCAGCTGAAGTTTTAAAGTCCTTGAAGTAAAGGAAGGAGTTCAAAAGAACAAAAGAAAACAAACAAACTCCCCCCCTATTTGAATAAAAGTGGTTTTAAGTGTTTACTGCAATTTTTTTTAAGAGAGGAAAACAACTTTCTTGCTTTGGTAATGCATTGATGCTGTTAAAACTCATGATGAGAGTTCTACCACTTAGCAGAACTCAGCTTCTCAAAAGCCTGGTCAGCTCCTTAAATTTAACTGTGACTACAATAAACAAATGCAGTTTTCATGTACTAAATAAACTTAAGCATTTACCTTGCAAAAGAATAACCGCATGTATCTGATTGGTAGAGACATGAACACCACAAAAGTGATTTTTTTCCAAGGAAAAAAATTATTTCCACGTAACTTTTAAATCAATGGGCATCTGCTTCTGGCCATCTCAGTGCTATGCTCAGTACAATAAACTAGATTTTACAAACTAAATCAAAGGTAGGTACAGTATGATCTGAAGTAGGAACAAGCTGAGAGTCAGCTCCATGTAGTGGCAGCACATAAATATAAATGTCAGGCACAAAGTTCAACTTCTTTGATTACAATTTCCACTGAAATACTACCTTAAATTTGAGTTTGCTAATTGTATCACCTTCCATGAAATCATGTGCTTTTAAAAGATAGAGTAATAAGCTTAAATATGATGATGTTATTAAATATTTCATTGATTAGAAAGTGAGCTCTGTAAGCCATAGTGTGAGCCCAAGATGGAAAGCAGTATTTATGGGTTTAGTAATATACTTTACTCTTTATTTATCAATGAACAGCTTTAGAGGTGAATTGTATATTCTCCAGAATAAATTCACAAATGCATTCTTCTCTTAGCTTTTTTTGCCCTCCTGTCACACAAATTGGGTATTCTTTTGGCTCTCTAGAAATAATGCCAGAATTGCTGAAAGGGTCAAACATATTCTCAGTTTTAAATCCCCCCAAAAGTTTCCCAAGGTCTATATATTTCCCATTAAAATGAGGCAGATGTGGAAGAGGATTTAATGTAATCCATTCATTGAAAAATTCCTAATGATGAAGATTCAGCTATAAATTGTTATTACAGTAAATCATTATTGTCTAATTTGATAGGAATTTCTTCTGTAGGACAGCATAAATATAAGACCAAGTCCTGCAGTCAGAACTCCTGTTGATGATAGTATAAGATTGGGCAAGGCAGATGCTGCAGGATCTGGAATGCAGAATCCTTATTTGTGGCAGTAATCTTATAACCAAAGAAATATCCATATTAAAGTTTCAAGTTTTAATACTTCATTTTTTACTACAGCTATCTAGATTTCATTTCTATTTACTAATACTACTACTTTTGTCACCGTTTTCATTGTTAATATATTTCAAACAAGAAGTCCCAATTGCTTGGTCTCTGGTCTCTCTAAAAATCCATCCTGTCAGGATGAGAATTAATTAATATAGCTTTAATTAACTTTAAGGTTTCCCTTTCCTTTTTTCTCTCTGGTTAATTTGAGAAAGGGGAAAAAATAGGACTTAGATTAGTATAATTTCCCAACTCACATCAATGCCTGTATTTCCATAGGACCAATTCACGGGGTGGTAATGACATGCTGCTACTAACATGCATTTTTTAACCTAAAATATACTATTAATTAAATATATTTCACTGAAAAAAATTCATTTAATTGGCCTCAATATTTATCAAATGTTGCAAATTGTGGTTTTAGTTCTTAACTGCTAGTTTTAATGGACATTATACCTAAGGTATAGAATGCTATTTATAAAAACAAACCTTGTGCTTTTAAGATTCAAAGCAACCATTCAAACCATCTTCACCACTCTTCTGCTACAATAATGCAGCACATCTGTATTTTGTGGCATAGGGATATGAGATGGCACTATGTGCACAAGGGCATCTAATGGAAAAATGAAAGGAAAGCAGACAGAATACAAGGATATCTGATTTAAGTGGGTTGATACCAAACTTCTTTGTAAATCACTGAACTGAGGATAGAAAATTTCAATTCATATAAAACCATAGGTGTGAAGATGTGAAATTATATAGACTGTGATCTATGTAAATCCAGCCAAAAGCTTGGCAGTCATCACTGGGCTCCCGTGGTAGCAGTGACTACTTGTGCTGCAGTCTGACTCCACGTAGGAATGGAGTTTGGGGTTGAGATGTCGATGAGTCGGAGGTATCGGCTAAGCTTCGTAGCTGGAGACAGGCCTGCCTACCCTAAGAGCTGGGATAGGGACTGCTCTGGGTCTGGATATCTGACTGCATTTGCTCAGTCCTCCAGAAATTCTCAATTAGGCCTGGTTTTGTCAAAATTATTTGGCTTCATTTTAGTGCAGTTGGTTTTAATCAGGTTGTGTTTATCAGTGTATTTCTGTATATGATATACTATATTTAGGGGTTGGACTTTGTGATTATTCTATCTGCTTGCTTAAGTGAAACTGAAGTTTTAGGACTAGAAAGCTACTCTTTTTATATTTTTTTTGAATGCTATTATATAGAATAGACTCAATATATAATAGATAATACATCATTTACCTGCTGGTGCATTTATTCCTTACCCATATGAGATGGAAGGTAACACAAAGCTAAAAGCTGTTAATGGCAGCCTTAAACTAACAACTGGTAAAAAGTAAGTGGATGCTGATAGATTCACGTGCCATCTCTGGGGGCTCCACATGTGCCTCATTTTCCTAATTCAATTAAATTCAAGAGTTTTTCCCAAATATAAGCTCATTCTCTGGAATTCCAGAGTTCACTAGTTACACACAGATGTGCAGCAATGCAGTTATGGGCCATGTTTGTCAACGGCATGGTACATAAGTGGTACCTAAGTTCTGAAGGGGGAAAAGAACTTAGGTTGTGTCGATTAACAGTGTGCTCCCCATGTTTAGTTAATGTGAGAAGTGTATGGAGTGAAGTTTGAATTAATCTGCTTGAACCTCCTCTTTTGCCTTTATAGTCAGATAACTGGATCCCTTTACAAAACCCCAGTAAGACTGGCTTCAATACCATTACTGAGAGACACATAAAACCTGAACAGAAATATCTCACCTAAACCTATATGAAGTGGCCACTTCATACTGCTTTGATCAGCAATAAGTACTTGGATCCACAACCACTGCTTACAGATAGGTCTGTAATTAATTGATAATGTGTGGATAAATATCAGGCCCAAAGTTTTCTTCTTCTGTGCCTTTGCCTGATTCCTGACTATTCGAACTACATTGGGGCAGCTGGAGAAGACAAGGTTGCTATAAGCCCTGACTGAAAATCACACACTGTTTAGACAAATAATGTGAATGTCTTAATGAAATGTTCAACCATTAATAGTGAGGGGCTGCAAAATCATGTAGGACAGTAAGAAATGTCCACGGGAATGACTGAGAGGGCCTCATTCATAACAATCTGTAGGATCATTGGTGTACTTTTTAGAAAGCACTTGAGTTTTATCTATTTATTTATTTATTTGGTGGGAAAAGATCAAAGTCACACCCAGAATATTTCTGAAACCAGAACATTTCACTTCTTTATCAAAGTCTATTAGATTTTGTTTAATACCATGTAAGTTGTTACGTCACGCTTAGCCCTGCACTGTTGGGAAGCCCCTCACTTGTTCAGTGCTGACAAGTGTGCTTTGCTATTAGGAAATGGCCAAACTTGGTGTCTGGGAAAGGGATAGCTCGACCATATGTCCAAATTTAGTTGGACACAGCTTGTTTACAATCCATGAATATGCGTGCTTGAGGACTACAGACAGTACGGTTTCAGATGGTCCTCCTGGGGATAAAAATGGATGCTGTGGTCATCCTCTAAACCATCCAGTAGATGGTTTCTGACCTTCATTATGATACAAAGCAAAAGTTTCTAGCCAACTTTTTTTGACCAGAGGGTGCTATTTATTATGCTACCTTGTTAAGAGAGCAGGAGGAATAAGGGGTATTTTATCTTTTGCAAGCAGTTTAATCTAATATGGTGAGTTGAATGTATGCCATTTGCCTAGGTGCCCCGGGATGTCAAATAAAACGTAGCAATAGGTAAAACATATTATTGTCAAGTTTGAGTAGAAGAAATGGCAAACCATCTTCCCCAAGCTACAGCTGGGGAAGGACCTTGGGAGTGTACAAAACTGGTCCGAGCCTAAGGAAATAGGAGGTCTTCTATTTCATAGTTGAAGCCCTTCAAAAAGCAGAGGGAAATAGAGCAAGCTCATCAGCTGTCTCCTTCCAAGCCAAATCAATGACAGGTACCAAGGTCACGATACATTTTGAGACAATTGGAGTCTACAGGAATTTAGACATGCTGAGCACTTCTTCCAAGTGAGACGAGCGGTGTGTAGTTCCTTCCTATTCTTCCACTAATAACTCATTCAGGAGGACTAAAGCTTTTGGACTGTGAGGATCATGCCCTGCTTTTTAATTGTAGACAGGTACCAAATATATGGCAAAAAGGTGGTCACTAAATGAAGCATTATTAATTGATCAAGCGTGATAAATCTTCTATCAGTCAGCCCATCACCAGGAAAATTCCATGTTTCTTTTTTATCTCATAGGGATCAAGTGCTCAGTATGTGTGGTGCGGTTCCTTTCCCGTTAGCAGGCAGTATATGTACTTCTTTTCTTGCAATGTACTATATGCAGTGTCATTATGTCCATTAGTGCAGTATTTATCAAACCTTCTGAATCAGTGACATCCTTTTGATTCATCTCCCTTCCTATTATTGTCTTGACTCCTTCCCTTTGTTGATGATAAAGACTAAGACTGTAATCGCTGCTTGAAGACAAACTCACTTTTCCAGGAAGACTGGACTTGGTGCCAGCAAGCCAAAGTAGTGAGCAGCCTAGTGACTACCTGCGGTACTTGCAAAACCTTCTCAGTCCTCTGCTGTCAAAAACCAAGCTGTGCTGACAAACCCAGTTTTTTCTGGCACTGGGAATACCATTGTCCTTTTGTAAGCCTTAGTCTGAGAAACGCTTCTTTAGCAGAGGTGAAGTTCCCATCTAGCGATGAATTCCCTGTCAGCACAGTTCTGGAAAGGGACAGAAACCAGGTTTGCTGAGCCTGGATGCATCAAAAGTTTGTTGGTATTGGCAGATGACCTGCATAATTCCATGACAGTGCAAAGTCCATATGATCATCTGACTTGCAGCCGTCTTCCTCTCATGTTCCTTTTCAAACAAACTTAGTAAGGAAAATGGGCAATAGAAAGAGGTTTTGATGTTGGTATAGTTGCTTTAAATTTAAGGAAAATGAAAGCTCCTCTTCTCCTATGTTGATTGTACATATTTTTATGTCTCTTGATCTTGGTCTTTAGTTAGAAGTTGGAAAAGACTGTACTGGAAATCATGGGGTTGTGTTACATTGGTTGTTTAAAATAGGGCCAGATGACGTTTCTAATACCTGTGTTGTAATACTCACGGTATGTCTGTCAACCCCCTTGTGCAAACATCAAGATGCTGTTGGCTCATGGGCACAAGTAGGGGTTCCTCAATGCCATTGAGATGCTCTCCATGGATCCCCATCCCCAGCAGCTAGCCTGGCTGTTGCTGGGCTCCTCTTGGGCTCTCCTGTGTGAATGCCCCATTGAGTTAGGATCAGGACACTGCTTTAGAGGCCAGGAAAAGGTCAAGACAACTAAAGTCTGATGTGTGTGTGAGACTGAACTAGGGTGAAAAAGAGGTGCAAAGTCAGCGATGCAAGGCTGTGCTCCCTACCTGTCACAGGCCCTGTTTGACCTGCTCACATCTCTGTTCCTCAGTTTAACCTACCTGTCATGACAGTTGCTCTCTACTACAACTGCTATTAATAATGTGACCTTTACACAGTACCGGGGTTATGCCTGGTGCCTTCCAAATCAAATACACTAACAAATATTTGTTAGTAGTTGCTCCTCTCCTTGGTTCCAGATGGGAAAAGGAGAGAGGAGCAGGCTACCCCTGTGATAACCTCTCCTGCTGCAGCAGGACATGTCAGGAGAGGGCTGCAGACCTTTAGGAACCCTAAAGAGACACTGCAGAGCCCTTCAAGCCTGCTGGCATGGCAAGGCAAGGCACCTCATGGGGAGTTCCTTTCTCTGCAATTCAGCAATTAGTATGACATTAAGTACTTTGGAAAGAACACCAACCCTCTTGCCATTGTCTTTCCCACGTCACTGCCTTCTGCCCCTCTGCCACAGGCATTTTGAAGGGTTCATTGATAATACTTTCTGAAAAGCCTTAATATCAGAAGATAAATAGCAATCACACAGCTAAAATTATCTGTTCAGTTTAAGTAATACAAAAATGTATAGTAAATGTTTATAGAAAAGCCAGGTAAAATACAGGACAGAATGTTCCATAAGGAAATCATTCCTACAAGTGCACCTGGAGCAACATTTAAGAGCAAAGCTAAGGTATGAAACACGTCCTTTAAAGGAACCATGCTGAAACATGCCTTTGTATTTCTCTGTTTCTCTCATTGGTAATGATACACCAGTATTAATTGATGGATATTTACTGATTTCACCAGTGTCTGCTTAAGTTGAGCTTTATTCTCTTAGAGAAATTTATATAATTCAGGGTCTTTGCCCGAAAAACTAACACAGGGGAGGCCTGCGGTAGCCAAGTCTTTCTCTCAGGACTTTATCACAGAGGGATATGCAGCCCCATGTGAAAGCCCGGTGCAAAATCTGTGTGATAGCAAACTCCCACCAAAACACTGGATCAAGAGCTCCATTGCATGTTAGGAAATCAGGGACAAACTGATCTTAGGCTTTGCAGTTGGGAAAGAGTGAATTTTGGCACTTATGAGGAATGTGGCTGCACTGGGATGTAGAGGTAGCATGTTGTGTGTCTGTGAAAATCTGTGTTGTGACCATGCTTCCCGGTAAATGGGGTTTTCTGTGACCCACTTGATCATAGTGCTCTGTCTTTGTATGGCACTGAAGCATGTCAAGGTGTGGATGAACCAGGCGAGTAAATAACCCCACTGAACACACGGGGTGTATTTGTACGCTTAAAATTGAGTGTGTGTGTAAGTTTCATGTTGAACTGGCCTTAGAAAGGCAAAAGATGTCTTCTGGGGAAAGGAGAGGAGAGGTGGAGGTTGAGAAGGAAGATGTAGAGAAATCCTTTGGGAGAATGGTTGCTCTTCTGTGTAGTGGCATCCAGGACAAGAGAAAATGGGAGCATGTGCTACACAGGGCTGTGGAAACCGCCCGGGTCTGGATGTATGATGTGATAAAGTCAAACATATAGTACCACAGCCTACTCAGACAGAAAACTGTGTCTGTGAAGCGGATGGGTACGTGCTCACAATGCAACTCCCCATTTTTATTCATGTGAAATAAAACAGTAGGGTAAATAAAATGGAGACAGAAGGATTCTTACAGGAGTTGCATGTGTAAGCTTTCAAGATTTCACTTTTGGTGTGTAAACAGGACAGTAATTTCTGTAAGCAGCTGGTGACAGTTTGTGTGTGTGCTTGTGGGACAGAATCTCTAGGCAAGAAGTTGGAAAAGTGAATGGTGTGCAGGGCTCCTATAAACCCCTAAGTCTTTCCATTAAGTCTCAATGTCTCAGAAACCCTTACGTCTACAGAGACGGAAGCTGCAGTGCTGTGGTAGCTAGAGAAAGATGTCATTGTATGTATATGTGCCTGCCTATGCACGCGTGTGAGTTTACGGCTGTGCCATGTAGAGGGGAAGGTAATACAGAGAGGGAAGGTAATACAGAGGGGGAAGATACAGGTTTTGATAGTATAAATGGCACCCTCTTTTTTCCCCTCCTGCTGTTTGCAGTTCTAATTCCTAAAACATTGTGGTTTATCCTGAAAAAAATGAGGGTTACACAAGTCTATGCTTTGGAAAGTTTGATTAAACAAGGTCCTGGTGCAAGACAGTAACGGCTCTGTGTGGGTTGGAGTGTTTCATGGAGCTTGGGCTCGGCAGAAGGAGGAGAAATAGTTCTTTGCAGTTGGTAGCAGGGAGATACAGTTTTTCCCTCCCCATGCAAACCAAAATGGATAGATGCCCTCAAATTCCCCATGGCCTATGTCAAGAAGGGTATTTACCACTGATTTAAAAGCATACAGAAAGGTAAATGCAGGGGCTGGTTTTTTTCCCCTGAGTTTGCATAGGATAATAATTGAAGGCAATCACTGTATGTTATAAGGAACATATTGGTCTATATACGGCATCTTTTGTGGCACATTCCAGACCCAGAGGCCTGATCCTGCTGTGGGTGAAGTTAATGGCACATTTCCTATTGATTTTAGGGAAGGAAGGAGCAGACCACAGCCTAACATGAGACAGGTGAAAGCTGCTCCTGCAGAAGGATGCTGCCCATTACATTTAGGCCCACAAACTATTTTTCCCTCGTGTCCTGGGCAAGAGATGGACATGAATTGTTCATGTTATAAGCGTAATGAAGATTGTTTAAACATGTAAATGTCGTCTTTAACATTGCTGAACTGAAAATGGAAAAGATTCTGTCAGTGCATGAAAGTGAAAGTGGCTGAGAACAAAAGTGAAACCAACAGGGCCACTTTCACTCCCCAGGCTGAGATGCAGAAAAGTCAATCCTAAACAGGTGATGCTGAACAGTAAATTTGAATTTTAAAGTTTGATTTTATTAGTGTAAAAAAGCGTTGCTACTGATCTAGATAAAGGTTTCCCCTAAGGCAGGCGCGTTCTCTTGATGGTATCACTTTAAAAAGCCAGAATCAGTTAAAAATGTTGATTTTTTTTCTGTGTGATGTTAAGGGGCATCTCTACGTGTTACCCCCTTTTCCTTCTTCATGCTTTGCACTACGGGCTTGCAAGTCATTTACACTTAGTGTGCTGGCAGGAGCATGTACTAGAGCAGGACAGGGCTCACCTCGCTTTGCAAAAGTATTGGGGGCTGCAATCAGCAAGTTTCTAGAGAAGGGGGCAAAAAGGTATATTTTAAAATATATGAAAATGACTGTAAAATGTGTTTTAATCTATAAAGCACTAAAAAATGAGAGACAGTGTAGTGAATGGGAGAGAGAGACATTCAGTTCTCCCTGCTCGGTTTAATAGGATCAGCAGGAGACAAATGTATAGAAAAGTGGGCAAAGACCAAACAAAGTAACAGCAGAGGGTAAAAGAAAAAAGCATAGGGTGCCATGGAGAAAAGGGAGAATGGAGGGAAGGAACGGTTTAGATAAATTAACATTGTGCAGAAGTCTTCCTTGGTTCACATTTGTCAGTGTCTGGGAAGCTGGGTGGAAAAATGCATGTGTGGCAACAGTCCTCTAGGATCTAAGCGGCATGAGGAGGGTAAAATATGTGGAAGGAGAAGGGTAGAAGATGGAAGAGAAGATTTCACCCCAGGAAGATGCTTTTTTGAGAAGGAAAAAAAAAGGAAAAGGCAGTTTAGTCACAAATACTACACCCTCCAGTGCTGAGGCTTTCTGACCATGGCTTACCTTGGTGCTTACTAAATGACAAGCTGAAACAATGGGGTTTTTGGCATTGTGTTACACCATGAATTTGTACTCGTTATCTTAACTTTTTTCTCTTCTCACGTTTGTTGTAAAACGTGTGGAGGGGAAAAGGGTATAAAACCAGTGTAAAGGCAGTGATTTTAGCTGGTATCTTCCTCGCAGGTAAAGGGAAGAGGTAAAAGTCTCAAAACCACAGGCCCATGTAAATTCTGCAGCGTCACAAATAAGTACACAATCACACAAATCACGGAAAAATGGGTAAAACAAACACTGTATTTACCTGAGGAGTTGTTCAGCTTTTAAAACAGGGGAGGGAAAAGTTGCTGTGGGAAGAAATCTCTAAGGACTCTGTCCCTCATGTAAATGGCTTTAAAAAAAACCCCAGATTTTGGATTTTAATATATGTAAAAGCAATTGTAGTTTTTTCTTTTTTAATATAAGATCGTGCCATTTGCAGATTAACTGTTGCTAATGAGATGGAGCATGCAGCAGCATACAGGCCTCTAAGACCTGAAAACCAGGTCTGGAGAATCTGGTCCTTTGATTGACCGGGTATGGAGCTAATATTTGCCATGTGTACCTGACTTATCAAAAACAATTTTGAGGGCTCTAATTAGACAGTAATAGGAGTTTTAAAAGTGCTTTTCAGACCAAGAGGTACAAAGCCTTGTGAGGGCCAGATCATTTTTATGTGCAGAAATGGGTCTAAGCATATAGTAATTTTAATCTATTCTCTCTCATGTTATAGGGAGCGCGGCACAGCCCCTGTTCTGGAAAGCAGGACGTGGTCCAAGCGAAGCGAGCATGACTTCTCAGGTAAGGTGCTGGTTTTGATGGCTTTTGACATAGAGAGAAAATAACTTCTGTTTGGATGAAATAATACCTGACCTTTAGGCTTTAGTGGTTTTGGAGTTTATTGTCATTTCAGACAAACCTAAATATTTTGGGTTTCTTTTGAGAGAGCCGAGGAGGCAAACTGTTGTGAGGGAGGGAAGTTAATGCCAAGTCCTTCTGAAGTCTGGTCGGTTGCATGAGAACAGCAGTGCTGACAGTGGTATACTGGGTCTTCCCATTAAAAGATGCAAATAATAGGATGTTATCGAAAGACAGATGTATTTGTGAGCTGTGGTGTGTGTTTCAGTCCACCTTAGGTTAGAATAGCAAATAAATTGGAAGTGGATGCTGTGATTTGTGCTTGGCCAAAGACAGGGCCAGAAAAAAATCAGTTCTGTCTAATTGTACGTGGCTTTCTTGTATTGACAAACATACTTGATGCGGCAGCAATTAAAAATAGTCTGGTTTGATTAAGTTGAAGGAAGGATAGTTGTTTTTAAAGCATGCTGGTTAATTAAGCAATAGTCAGTAAATGGCATAAAGCTGTAGATAGGATGCTTTATGAGAAAATGCAATTCCTCGAGGTCAAATTAGTCAATAAGTGAAGTT
>NC_137739.1:86137493-86346855 GCF_963264785.1 Psittacula echo | reverse complement strand
TGTTCTGTGGCCTTTGAAAAAGGCAAAAACCTAAATAAGAATATTTTCACTGGCAAAATAATATACAATATCTAAAAGCAGTATAAACTGCTGTTAGAAGGGCTTTGAAACTAACAACACGTGAAGGCAGGTAGTTAGGATTTTGCAGTATTTTTCTTCCCCTATTCTCCCTCCTTTTTGGCAAGGAAAAGGGAAAGATTCCTTTTAAATCTGAAAAGAATAAACAAGGTACAATTAGCACAAAACATCAGGCGGGATATTTGGGGAAAATTGTTCTCTTGTCAGCATTTTTGGGTTTCAAATGTAAGTGCTGTGAAGGAGTTCAGATCTCCAAAGTTGGTGGGGAGAAAGGTTTCAGCATTTTTGTTCCTACCTGAGGAATCCATTTTAGAAGCCCATTTCCCCTGTTTGCAAAATACATTTTTATTAGATCTTATGTATTTGGGTTAAGACTTACTTAAAATTACTTAATTAGGTTAGGCTGAAATTCTAAGTGATTTAAAAAGAAGGATTATGGTAATATGACAAAACATAACACTATTTTCATTGAAATCCTGAAATAAAGCCCTTTTAACATGCCAATTTTAAAAATCTATAAATTTGGGGTGTTAAAATAGTACCAAATATAAAAAGGCCGAACTCAGACTGGAATGTATAATCCTGTACCAGTGAGCAGGGATTTTGTAGGTACGTCTGGGACATGGGAGCAGGTCATTTACACCTTCCCTTTGGTTTCGAGCATTTCTCTTGCGCTCTCGTCCTTTTTATGACTTTATGAGATATATGTAAAATACTTCTAAAATGTTTGTGGTCGATTTGGAAAGGCAAAATGTAGAGAAAGAAGCAACAGTGTAGGTGCGCTAAGCTAGATGGGAATTGATGGTGTTTTCCCAGGGAATTTGGGGAAATAAACCAAAGGAAAAATTGCTACAGCGAGGAATAAATTCTAAATAATTGTATTTGTGCCGTTTGGAATAGCGTGGCTGTGAATTGTCTGGAAAAACCTCTTGTAAGTGTCTGAAAAACAATAGCACAGAAAAAGCCTTTCCAATTGTGTTTTCTCTAGCTAAAGCTCTTGGTTTTTAGGCTGATTTAAGGGACCAGGTATTAAAAAATAAGCTTAAAAAAAATAAGAGCCGTAGATGTGCTTTCCTTATTGATACTTTGGCTTTTTAAAACAGGAAAACGTATTCTATGTTTCTTTCCCCTGTGTTGTTTATGGTCTGAAATAAAGAATGAATTTGCAGTGATTTATTTGTTTTTTAAAGATCAGTTATTTGTACGGAAAAAACCCTGGCATTAGGTTTGTTTTCCTCGTATTTTAATTTTGGAGGAATAGCAGAATGTTTCCGGATATTTGCATTTGTTACAAGAGGTTGGAGCAGAAGCCAGATTTCTGTGTAGTCTGTCAGGCAGTTACACGTCTGAGCATGTTACAGTTTGTAGCACTACAAATTAGAGCCATTTGACTTGTATTTGCTGCACGAGGCTTTCATTAAAAGGATATATATTGCAAATGAAATAGATGTAGAGGGGGTGAGCTCTGTGTGTGTGCAGGGGGTGTTTTGGGGTGCAGATGCTGTGCTGCGGAGGGGGGTCAGGGGAGACCCAGTGGGTTTTACTCTGAGGTGCTGCTTCTGTATTAACTTGTGCCATGTGCCCCCATCCCTCACGTATTTACAAATGGATCCTGACGCTCTGGGTGGGTTTTCAGTTCGTTGTGTTAGTTGTATGCACATCCTTTGCTACTTACATTAAAGACAGGGGCTGCAGGAGTGCTGTGTGCTCAGTCAGACGTACGCTGAGCCCCTGCGGGAAGGCTGTATGGGCAGGAGGACAGAATATGAGAGCCGAGTTTTCACTTTACTTTCCCTGCAGGATAACCCAGCATTTCCTGCTAACTTTGTCCCAAAGTAAAGCTGGTTTTGAGTTAATTTCCTTATTATTATTTTGAAACAAACAAGAAAAAAAAAAAAGAGTACAAATTGAATTAAAAAACCACAAACAGTTGGCAGGAAATATTTCACCTGCTTTTTATTAACTGGCAGGGCGCACACAATTAATACCACCGCTGCCAGTAACAAACAGCCGCAGCTGGGACTAGAAACCACGCTGCAGGAGTACAGAAACCGACACAACCGCAGCGGGCCGGGGCTCGGGGCTGGGCCGCTCGGAGCAAGCACCGCAGCCGGGCCGTGTTGGTTTGGGTTGGGGCGGGCCGGGGCGGGGGGGGGGCTCATCCTCCATGGGCTGCGGAGCAGCGGGTCCGCGGTCCCGAGCGGGCTGCCGGGGAGAAGCCCCGAGGCTGATGAGGGGCCGGAGGCGGGGGGGGTCCGTCTGCGGGTGCGGAGGCGCCTCGGCGCGGCACAGGGTTAACGGCGGCGCGGCCGGGCAGGATGGGAGTTGTAGGCGCCGCTGCATGCCGGGAGTGTCGTGAACGCGGCCGCCATGGCGGGACGCTTCCCCACCGCCTGCCCGCCCTCCCGCTGCCGTTCCCGGGCAGCGCTGGCTTTAGCTCCCGCTCGGTATGGATCAGCCCCGGGGCGCCCGCCCGGGTGCCCGCCTCAGGCGCTGGCAGGTCAGTGGCGGGCTTACCCCTTTGTCCCGGAGCTGGCCGGGCCGCGGATGTGCGGCCTACCCCGGGGCCGGTGAGGTGCCGATCCGCCGGGCAGCGAGCGGGGTCCGCGGCCTCCCTCTGCCGCTTTCTGCCCGTGAGGGAGCTCTCGGCGGCAGGGCCGGGCAGGCGCGGGGCGGGTGGCGGATCGGGCCGCGGGACGCTTGGCCTTGGCCTGTTCTGGCCGGGCCTGGCCTCCACCGAGGCACCGGGCCGCGGGGCACCGGCCCAGCAGAGCCTCTGCGTCCCAAGCGGGAGTTTGCCCTTTCTAAGCAAGATTTAAAGCTCCTTTCCGTGTCTTCCGCTCCCTCAGGGCTCTGGTTGTCCCGCTGCAAGCGCTTGCAGGTGGCAGGAGGGAGTCTCGGGTTTATCAACAAGTTCGGTTGGGTTTTTTAAAGTGGTTTTGTTTTCTCTTGATGTGAAAGGGAAGAATTAAGATGCACAAAAGTGCTGAAGTGCTTTAGTTACGGAGAGATAAACCCAGGAAGCAAACAGGACGTTGCAGACTGTCTCGTAGCAAGGTGTTTTCTCTGAGGACAGAGCAGGGAAGGAAGAAAAAGGAAGGCAAATATTACACGTTAACTTAATTTATGCTAATAGAGGGCCCAGAGGGCAAAGGCAGCTTCTTATTAAGCATTCTTTTGTTCTAAAGGAATGTGTTAATTAACTTAGAGGTGCCTTATGTATGGAAGGAATGACAAGTAATATTATGTGCAATAAATCGGTCTGAAGTGAGCTCGGTACACTTTGTTTGGGTTTTGTTTTCCCCTCCTTACTTTCTGAAGGCAAATCTTGGAAGTGGTGCCATGCATCAGCAGTTAACTGAACTGGGCGTGCTTAAACCTATTCTGGGAATGGAATGGGAAAGGTTCTTGTTTCTTTCTCTTGCTAAGAGTAATCATGGAATCATAGAATGGTTTGGGTTGGAAAGGACCTTAAGATCATCCAGTTCCAATCCCCTGCCATGGGCAGGGACACCTCACACTAAACCATGGCACCCAAGGCTCTGTCCAACCTGGCCTTGAACACTGCAGGGATGGAGCATTCACAACCTCCCTGGGCAACCCATTCCAGTGCCTCACCACCCTCACAGTAAAGAATTTCTTCCTTAGATCCAATCTAAACTTCCCCTGTTTCAGTTTGAGCCCCTTACCCCTTGTCCTGTCACTGCAGTCCCTAATGAAGAGTCCATCCCCAGCATCCTTGTAGGCCCCCTTCAAATACTGGAAGCTGCTCTGAGGTCTCCAGGCAGCCTTCTCTTCTCCAGGCTGATCAGCCACTAACTTTCCTTTTGACATGCAGGAGAGATCGTTATTTGTTAACTAATAAATGAAGATGGGCAAAGAAAAAAACCACGTTTGAGATCAAACAAAAAAGAATAAGTTGCCGTAATAGGTTTGTTTTAAATTGCACGTGTTACAGTTCACTTCCGAGAGGATCTCCTCCTTTATATATTATAAGGGTGTATATCCCCTGTATATTCTGCATTCCTATATATCAGTAAAATGTATTCTGAGATAGATATGTACATTTACAGCGGGCTCAGCTTGAAAATGATGTGTTTTCTTGTCATCTTCTTTTCCTGTAATCAAGTCCTTCAGGCCCCTTACTAGGTGCAGAGTAGTTTGGTTATATTTGCTATCAACTGCTTGTCACCTGCACATTCTGACCTGTGCTGGCAGAAGAGATGTTCTTTACCTCACTGTCTTTGGGAGCAGACAGACTGTCTGGTTTGAACACAGTGGCTGAAGGTGTGCTCTGGCTTCCTCCCTATGGATATGCTATTTATAGAAATCCTCGTGGAACAATTTTTAGGGAAGTATTTAAATTAAAACCTTAATGTCATTTAGGGTGAGATAACATTGCATTCTCAAATGTATGTATAATCAGCTCCCTTGGGATGTTACCTGAGACCGTGTCTCTTTTTTTCCTGCCCTTTAGATTGTATAGGTTTTACATACAGCTCTTGGTACATCACTGAAGAATTAACAGAACCTTAAAGTGACAGAACATTGCTTTTCAGCAAGGCTGCCATACTCTAGGAGGAGATTGTAGATTTTTACTTGATGGCTTTGCTCTTTGGGAGATCACAAAGCAGGGAGTTAAGCAATCATTGCTCAGCCAACCATTTAAATCTTATTTTTCAGTCTTCAACTGTAGCAGGTTATTCAAAGAGAAAGAATTTGGTTTTAAGGAGGTGACTTCCCACTCAGTGGCCAGTAGGAAGTTAAGTAATGAAATCAGTGCAATCATCAGTGTATGTGTTAAGTGCTTTCAGTGTCACTTTCACTAGTTGCTGAAGCAGAGGGATGCATGGATTATAAGGATTAAACTCCCTTCATCCCCCTAGAGGTGAACAAGTCATGTGGAAATGGAAGGCTCATTTGGTTGGAGGCAGTATGAAAGATTTGGAAGACAAAAAGAATATAAATTTTATTTCCAAATGATTTCTCGCACAGATTTTTCTACGCTAGACATTGGGAGGTGAGCTACAGACAGAATCTCAGCGCTTACAGGGCAGAAATGTGACTGGAAAGTGATTCTGTGAGTGTGGAATGAAGCACATTTGGTTGTTGGATTCCTGAAAAATACATTTCTCTTATGAGGGTGCTGAGGCGCTGGCACAGGGTGCCCAGAGAAGCTGTGGCTGCCCCATCCCTGGCAGTGCTCAAGGCCAGGTTGGACACAGGGGCTTGGAGCAAGCTGCTCTAGTGGGAGGTGTCCCCGCCTGCGGCAGGGGGTTGGAACTGAATGAGCTTTAAGGTCCCTTCCAATCCACACCATTTAGGTTCATAAGTCTGATTCTTTAATAGAAATTATCCCTATTCGTAGCTTCCTCTTGTTCTTTTCTTGACTTTCTTGAATTAGAAGCAAGTCGTGGACTTTCCCACTGAAACAGTGGGAACACCATGTTAGGACCACAGCAAAGGAGAATATTCTGAGCTGATTTGCCTGTGTCATCATACGAGGCTTCCTGCTGCAAAAAGAGACATTTACACTAGTGTCAAACACTGAACAAAATCAGAAGTATGCCAGGGCTTGGTTTGGTAGCAGAGGTTGGGAAAGGGATGGTTCACTACAGCCTGCAGCAGTGGTTTTGGGGTTGGTTTGTTTATTATTGTTATTCGATAATAATAATAATGAGTATTTGTAGGAATGCTTTGGAGCCAGGTCATCGCTGCCAATTCATTTTCACGGATAAAAGAAAGAGAAATGATCTGAAGAGAGTCTCCAGAGGGATAGTGATTTACATCCCTGAGTGGATGGCCTTCTGGTGGGGAGTTTTTGATGGTGTCTTTCGTCTCACTTCCTCTTATTCCCAGAAAGAAAAAACAATCAAAAGAGAGGTAACAGTAGGCGCCTCAATAAGCTCCTCCCATAGGGGAAAAAAAGGAAGCTCAGTACCTCTAAAATGGTTGTACAGTTGGTCCAAAAGCTGTTCTATGTAGCTGTTGTAGCAGCATCTATAGGAATAGAAATAGCAAGAGAAGAAATAGGAATTTTGGCATTCCCCTGGTCTCTTTCCAACTTGTGAAAATCGTGGGATGAAAGGAAATGCCATCTTTGGATCTACTTTGTTTTCTGCAATGCCTTCATAGAGTCATAGAATGGTTTGTGCTGGAAGGGACTCATCCAGTTCTAACCCCCTGCTGCGGGCAGGGACACCTTCCACTAGAGCAGGTTGCTCCAAGCCCCATCCAACCTGGCCTTGAACACTGCCAGGGATGGGGCAGCCCCACTTCTCTCAAACTTTTATCAAAGCAGGATCATTAATGGGTAGGATAGAACTCTCATTTGTACTTGTTTCAGAGTAGCAGTGGTAATTTCTCTCTCAAGTCTTTCTGTAGGAAGAGAGTCCACATTTGAGTAAGGCAGTATTCTACTAGCATAAATTCCCCAACTTAATACTGTCCTTTAATACTTCTGTTACCATCCAGAACATCTTGATGCCCTCTTGGCATCAAAAGATAAAGCTTAGACCCCCACCAAGCCACCTGCTCAGGTGCCATCTGACTGTGAGAGGGCCTCAGTTCCTGCCTTTGGATTTCTCTGCCTGCCAAGGTCCCATTGACCAGTGATGAGACACAGTCCTGTGTGAGACACGGGAACCTGAAGCTCCAATCCCATGCCTACCTCAGCAGATAATCTCCTACGACCTCTGCCTCGTTCCCCTGAGGTATTTAGGGATGAGTGTGCATGTTGGAAGAACTACTACCCTTTGGGCAGGGGAAAATGCAGTGCTACCTTGCTGAAGCTGATGGTTAGGGCAGCCATCTGCAATGGTGGGTACTTGGGATCCAAATCCCTGTTGTGATGGGGAGCAACATACAAATGACTGAATCTCCGAGGGTGTTTTTAAAGTGCCAGCTTGGATGGTTAGAACTTGAATGGCAGAATGGAGGAATTACAGAGAATTTGAAGGGAAAAAAAAGAAATACAGGAGCAGAATTGGGTGTTACAGATAGGACGCAGATTTTTTTTGCTCTCAACTTCTGCCTCTGGTAGGGTTCTAGTAGAACCCTCTGCTCTCACATTTCCTCATGGGCAAACAACATTGTACTTAATGGGCACTCTTCAAAGCATAGTTCATGTTTGTGAAATACTGGAAGTGGCCAGGGCAAAGTCTTCTAGAAGTACCAGGTGATGGCAGGGACACCAGAGCTGTTTGGCAGATAGATCCTTCAGGAGACACTTGAGGAAGACAGATTTCTCTTAATAGGATATGATGGAATCCTAGCCCACTGAGATATGGAGAAGGTGAAGTAGTTATGTGGAAGATAGAAAGCATTGCGTGATTCCTGTCCCATGGCTGCTAGGACCTGGCTTGTGCCAGGCAGAGTCTCTTGGGCACAATGGATGCCTTGGAGGGGGGTGGAGGGTGGGCTGTAGACACAATCTCGCATTCAGTATACTCCACAAAAGGATGCAGGGAAAGAGGGTTGAGTGTATATAATGTAGTGCAGTGGATGAACAATAGGTTATAGATGAGGAGACAAAGGTTTATTATCAAATGCAGTCCATCATCTGGAACTGGAAGTGAATGCATCCTGTAAGGTGACACTGAGTGTTGGCACTGATGGGAGGGGCTGTCATTCCTGAACTTTGTTCATTTTATGTGGACAAGCATCTGGATCACTTATCTACAGTTGCGAAACGAGGTAGCAGAGACATCCAGGGTTAAACAATGAGAACGCAGTATTTTGTTTCTACAGATGATACTTTCAGCTCAAAATCAATATATTGCAGTGGGCTGTAGGACTGAAGAAGGTTAATCTTGTGTTGCCATGGCCCATGTTACGTCTCTCCACTAAACACATGCTGCACTTGGACTTGTATGCACAACTATTAGAATTGTTTTGGAGAAGTACCTGTCTTCCACTGTTGCTGGTGATGGAAAAGAACCCTGATTTTATATGGATGAGAGGATTTGGAGCTACCCATTGAAATCACTTCTGGAAACTCTAAGTGGGGAATGGCAACAGGAAGAGGAACTTGGAGATTTTACAGGAGACTCGTCTGTTATTCCATAGCAGGTAAAAGTGAGAAATCCCTATATAAAGTACTAGAAGTTTGTAGTGTGTTGTTCTTAAGGGGAATCACAGAATGATTTGGGTTGGAAAGGATCTTAAAGATCACCGAGTTCCAACCCCCTGCCATGGGCAGGAACACGTCAGACTAAGCCATGTCCCCCAGGGCTCTGTCCAACCTGATCTTGAACACTGCCAGGGATGGAGCATTCACAGCTTCTTTGGGCAACTTGTGCCAGTGCCTCAGCACCCTCACAGTAAAGAACTCCTTCCTTATATCCAACCTGAACTTCCCCTGTTTGAGTTTAAACCCGTTACTCTGTGTCCTGTCACTACAATCCCTGATGAAGAGTCCCTCTCCATCCTTGTAGGCCCCCTTTGAATGGACCTTCTCATAAAGAGCAGTGTGCATCTGCACAACATGTTGAATGTACAGTCTGTAAACTCACCTAGTTAACAGGCCAACTACTGTCTTGCTTTAGGTTCTGTTTAGCTTCCATTGCCACATTTGCCTGGAGTGACTTGTTGAGAAATTTGGGACTTTAATCCCTAAAGCAGAAGGATATGTTGCTGACACCCAGAGTTTATTTAGGAAGCAAGGAGCGTGTAGCTGTTACACAGTGTGGTAACCTAAAATGCCTGCGTGACTCAGTTTTAAAGCTAAGACGTGTTTCCAACCAGACTTGAGTTTGCAGGTTCTTGCTCTTCTCATAGAAACTATAGCCAAGAGTGTGCAGGATGAGAGCCATGCAGATGCTTATGTTGCTTATTTGCTATGACGCTTACTGGTACCAGTTCCGTGCCTCTCAGCCTGCTGTTGCCTGGCTCATTTGTACCTGTAAGCTCTGCAGAGCAGAGATGATTGGCTTTCTGTGGTTGTTCAGTGCCTGGTGAGCTGAGTGCTGAGGCACCTTGTGCTAGGCCCACAGGAGCACTGTAGGGGCTGAGAGTGAGAGCCAGCACACTGCTGCTGTGAAGGCCTGAGTCTAAAACATACATCCCCAAACCCCTGCTTGCTGGGGAGCATGCCAGGAGTGAGAAGGGATACAGAAATGAAGGTGAACGTGACCTGGCAGTGTGTGCTCGCAGCCCAGAAACCAACCATGTGCTGGGCTGCATCAAAAGGATGTGAGCAGGAGGTCAGGGATGGGATTGCCCCCATCTGCTGCATCTGGAGACCCCCCCTGCAGTCCTGATCCAGCTCTGGGGCAACGGCACAAGAGGGACGTGGAGCTGTTGGAGTGAGTCAGGAGGAGGCTATGGAGATGCTTTCGAGGGCTGGGGCAGCTCTGCTCTGGAGCCAGGCTGAGAGAGCTGGGCTGGGGCAGCCTGGAGAAGAGAAGGCTCCTGAAGGGGAGACCTTAGAGCAGCTCCAGTGCCTAAAGGGGCTGCAGGAAACCTTGGAGAGGGGCTTTGGATGAGGGCCTGTAGGGACAGGCCAAGGGGAATGGCTTTAACCTGCCAGAGGGGAGACTGAGATGAGCTCTTAGGCAGAAGCTCTTCCCTGTGAGGGTGCTGAGGCGCTGGCACAGGGTGCCCAGAGAAGCTGTGGCTGCCCCATCCCTGGCAGTGTTCAAGGCCAGGTGGGACACAGGGGCTTGGAGCAAGCTGCTCTAGTGCAAGGTGTCCCTGCCCGTGGCGGGAATTGGATGATCTTTAAGGTCCCTTCCAAGCCATTCTTTGATTCTGTGAAATACCTGCTTCCAGAGTAGCCCAAATACAGTGCTTTAATGCTTGCTCAAGATTTACGCAATGGATGGAGCTGAGAACATCTGCCGCAGCCCCACCAGTCCTGCTGGCTTTCCCTTGCATCATTGCAGCTGATGGAAAACCAGTTATTCCATGTGCTGTGCAACAGCGTCCTCCAAGAGCACCTCACTCAGCACACATCTGTGCTGTGCTGTTGAGACACTTGGCTGGTGCAAGCCCTTTCAGGCAGGGGAGGGAAAGCTGAGTTCCTGCGTGGGTGCTAGCTAGCTTGTGGGTGCCATGCCAGATAGCAGGGGTACCATGACCCCTGCCAGGGGATGGGGTAGGTGCCTAAGAAAAGGCTCGGGCTTGGCAATACTACACAAGGTATCGTGTCTGACCCCAGTGTTAGGATCCACTGCTGTTTGAGGTGTCTTGAGAGGTGCACAGTTCTGGTGTCCTCAAGTTAAGAAGGACATTGAGCTTTTGAAGCAAGTCCAGAGACAGCCATGAGGATGCTTAGGGGCTGGAGCACCTCCTGTATGGAGCCAGGCTGAGAACACTGGGGCTGTTGAACCTGGAGGAGAGAAGGCTGCGTGGAGACCTCAGAGCAGTTTCCAGTGTCTGAAGGGGGCTACAAGGATGCTGGAGAGGGACTCTTCATCAGGGACTGTAGTGACAGGACAAGGGGTGATGGGTTCAAACTGAAACAGCGGAAGTTCAGGTTAGATCTAAGGCAGAAGCTCTTCCCTGTGAGGGTGCTGAGGCGCTGGCACAGGGTGCCCAGAGAAGCTGTGGCTGCCCCATCCCTGGCAGTGTTCAAGGCCAGGTTGGGCACAGGGGCTTGGAGCAACCTGCTCCAGTGGAAGGTGTCCCTGCCCGTGGCAGGGGGTTGGAACTGGATGAGCTTTAAGGTCCCTTCCAACATAAACCAGTCTGGGATTCTGTGATTCATTGGCATGTCCAACTGGTTCCTGTAGAGTTCTTCTCTTGACAGGATGGACAGTGAATGGCCCATTCTGAGGTATTTTCAGTGTGCACTGATTCAGGGTGTTCGGGACTATGGATTTAGGCAGAGACACACTGCAGTGTTCAGCACCGCAACAGCCAGGCCCGTTACTGAAGCCGGCCTCCCTGCAGTAAGTGTGAGTAATGGGAAGAGAGGCATGAGAGCAGAATGACTGTACAGGAGCTGCGCTTGTCTTGCTAGAATGAAAAACATCTTTGTAAAGGGATAAAATTAGCGCTGGGTACAAGAATGCCATTTAATGAAACAAATGACTACACCTCTTCCCGGTGGCAGGAGCAAAGTGACACATCCCTGTCCTGCTCCCAGGGCTGCTGCAGAGTAGACTGGGACAGCCAGGCTGGGATGAGGAGTGGATCCCAGTGCTGAGGGACCTTGGCCATCCACCTATGGTTTGTGATAAGAGGTTTCTTCCTCAGGTAGTGGGAGAGCAGGGCAGGAGGATGTATGTTTGAGACTTGGGATGTGCAGTTACTTCTGAGGTGTTTGTGCTGGCAAAGTCGCAGAAAAAACTGAATAAAATTGGATGTCTCCTTATTAGAGGCTCTTTTATCTCCTATTTGTTGTATTTTACTTCTCTCTGCTATACTTTTCTTTTCTTTTTGTCTCCTTTTAATGTCTTCCACTCTATAGTTCTACATCCTTATTTATTGTCCATGTTTGTTTGCTGCTGCTTTTTTCCTCACGCATGTCTTTACTGCTTTAGCTTTCCTATATCATAGAGTCATGGAATGGTTAGGGTTGGAAAGGACCTTAAAACCCTTTCTCCTTTGTCTCTCTTGTGATCTGCCATCCAGTTTGACCTCCTTCCATGCAATAGAGCAATGTACCTGGTGGGCTGACTGAGGCTTGCACCACCTCCCTGAACCAGATTGCATCTGCAGTCAGCTGGAAGTGACTACATGCCTGAACTGATAAAAGATGCTGTGGAAACACGGATCTCTGGGGAAGGTATCCTCATCTACATGTGTGTGCTTGTTGCTGCTTGAGTGCCTTCAAAACGCCCGTCTGCTCCTTTGGGCTTTGCAGCAGGAAATGGGAGCAGAGCTGCAAAGCTCTTGGGAAAACCAGGATTCACCTTGAAAAGGGGGATATGCTGTTGCCCAGGAATGTGTGCTGACCGTAAGCAGGAGATCCAAAACCCCTCGCTTGACCTTTGGATAATTCTTTCCCTTCCAGTGAGTCCCTTTCCCTGCCTGTGACTCATCTTCTAAATGTAGACTAAGCCTCTCAGAGGACTGCCTTTCCCTCTGAACAGAGCAGCATAAAAAATAGCAATGCTGGTGAATAACCAGCGTTATTTTTTAACACAAAAACCCCCTTGAGGGCTGCCTTGCTGCTCCTGTGCTGCTCTGTCAAGGGATTTATTGGTTCCCCGAGAGAACAGCAGAGCAGGTTGTGTCCTGACTGCAATGAGAAGGTTGTTCAGGCACCAGGTCTTGGGAGCAACACAGCTGCAGTAGGGTGGGCAGTAGATGTGATAAAAGATAGGTGGGCTCTGACAAAGGCCAATGAATCTTTCATAGCCCTTACATACCTCCCTCCCTGGTGCTGACCATCAAAATCATGTATGATATCTATATAATAGACAACATCCCTGTGGGAGCTGCAATGTGGCTTACATGGACATCCAGTAGGAAGTTGCGTGCTCCCTTCAGCAGGTTGCCAACACCCATCTCCTTTCCTCCAGCCCCTGTGTACAGTCCAGCTGCCCAGTCAGCTTCTGTTCTTGACGTTGGTGACCTGGTGATCATAGAATCAGACTGGTTTGGGTTGGAAGGGACCTTGAAGCTCATCCAGTTCCAATCTCTGCCACGGGCAGGGACCCCTTCCACTAGAGCAGGTTGCTCCAAGCCCCTGTGTCCAACCTGGCCTTGAACACTGCCAGGGATGGGGCAGCCACAGCTTCTCTGGGCACCCTGTGCCAGCGTCTCACCATCCTACTATTACCTTCCACTGTCACATCAGCTCCTGTTTTGTCTCTGACAGTAGCAGATCTCTTACTAAAGCCAAACTGGTTCCTTTTCTCTTTTCAGATGCTTTTGCTATATCCTGTCTCTTTATTGCCTGATCCCCTGGAAGACACAAGAGTGAGAATCCATGATGTGTCCTTACCCTGCAAACACTCTGAGAACTGCTTTGACAGCCAATGGAACCAAGTAGTGTGATGTGGCCACAGCAAGCCTCTGCTCTTTCTACCAAGTTACAACTCCTCTGTGATCCAAAGGAGTGATGCTTGAACTGTGTTCTTTCCTCTGACTGTAACAGCACTGTTTCTTTCCAACACACAATGTTCATGCAAAAATGCAGATTAAAGCAGGTTTCCTACTTCAATCTTAAGGAATTAAGGAAACTTAAAGAAAGGTGAGCTAGATCACTGTGAGGATAGATGCCTCCTGTTGTGGAATAGAGCGAAATCCAGTGCCATGCTCCCTCCCATTAGATCTGATACAACTGCTGTATGATCAAGAGTCATACAGCAAGAGTCTCAGAATCAACCATAAACCTATAGATCAGGCAGTAAGTGACCTGACATTTCTCATTGCAGAGTGATAGTTTCATGCCTTTAATCTGCATCACTGCAGGCAGTGTATTATTGAATCCAATGAGGTTTGAATCCCACTGTGAATTTCATTGTTTTCCACAAGTGGATTATGAAGAGAAACCTTTGATTTCTCTTAATTATGTGTCTGAGTGAAAGGCTGTTGTATGTATATATGTATTTCATTACAGGAAATGCAACAAACATCTATTTTTATTGCATTAATAAACCAGATAAACCTCTCAAAGCATGTTTTCATTGAATTTCTTTGGTCTTGTTCCCCTTTGCACTTAATGATCCTTCATTTATACTCTCAGGACACACAGCTCATTGTATCAGGTAGTTGATGTGCCTAGGTTCTAAATAAGAGCTTTGAGTTTGCACCAGCCACATGGCACCATGGTCTGATTGGGACCTCGGGGTGCTCAGGGTGCTTCTTACCTGTTGTGTGTGCAGTAGCACCTAATACAGGCTCTTCCCAAAGAACAAAGTAATCCCTTTGAGAGATTTAATCCTCCTTTCAGGAGCTCATGCCCTGTGAAGCAGGTGAAAGGGACATGGAATGGGACAAGGAGAGGTAAATTGTAGATAGCTGTAAATCCATTCAGTTTACAGCGTTCTGAAGGGGTGGGATCAGCTCCACTCTTGTGGAGAACCCCCCCTGCAGTCCTGATCCAGCTCTGGGGCAACAGCACAAGAGGGACGTGGAGCTGTTGGAGCGGGTCCAGGGGAGGCCACGGAGATGCTGCGAGGGCTGGAGCAGCTCTGCTCTGGAGCCAGGCTGAGAGAGCTGGGCTGGTTCAGCCTGGAGAAGAGAAGGCTCCTGAAGGGGAGACCTTAGAGCAGCTCCAGTGCCTAAAGGGGCTGCAGGAAACCTTGGAGAGGGGCTTTGGACAAGGGCCTGTAGGGACAGGCCAAGGGGAATGGCTTTAACCTGCCAGAGGGGAGACTGAGATGAGCTCTTAGGCAGAAGCTCTTCCCTGTGAGGGTGCTGAGGCGCTGGCACAGGGTGCCCAGAGAAGCTGTGGCTGCCCCATCCCTGGCAGTGTTCAAGGCCAGGTTGGACACAGGGGCTTGGAGCAAGCTGCTCTAGTGGAAGGTGTCCCTGCCCGTGGCAGGGGTTGGAGCTGGAGGATCTTTAAGGTCCCTTCAGCCCAAACCAGTCTGACATTTCCCAGGCAGAGAAAGGAAAGGCAACGCATGGAACCACCCCCCATGCTGCCTGCCATTGACCATGCAGATGGGGATGAGTCTCCACAAAACCCCATCCAGAGGAGGTTCCCTGCTGCTTGTAACAAGATCCTGGTCAAATAAACGCTATAAGAGCTGGCTCTGGAGGAAGATGTCGACACTGGCTGCAAAAGTCCCCTTTTAGAACCACCCATCTCCTCCAGCCCCACAACTGCTGGGCTTTGGTTGACCCGCTCCTTGCTCCAGGCTGCCCTTACTCTTCCATATTCCTCAGGCATTCCCATCCTTCCAGTCTCCACCGGGAGCTGTGTCTGGGCTTCACCATCCTATACCCGTGCCTCAGCCCTGCCCCTATTCCCAACCCGTGTTCCCGTCCCTATTCCCAGTTCCACCCCTGCTCCAGCCCCCGCTCCCCGCACTGCGGGCGGGGGGGGGAGCCCATGGACGTATTCAGCTGCGAGGCGGAGCCTCGGCATTTTATGAATGGGCTCATATGACGTCACGAGGGCGGGAAGAGGGCCCCCGTCTTCCACCAATCCTGCGCGCCTCCGTGGCGGCAAGGCCAATCAGAGCACGGCAACCGTGTGACGGCCATCCTCACCGCCCAATGGCTGCAAGAGAGCGGTGCCGACCACGTGGTGCGCCGGCCGCAAATAGTACGGGGGCGTGCGGCCGCTCGCGCCCTGCCCCCTCCTTTCCGGCGTGGCGCGGCCGGGGGGGGGGCGGGCGGGGCTGGGCGCGTTGCCTGGTTACCGGGTGATTGACGGGCCCCTCAGCCAATGGCAGCGCGGCGGGGGCGGGCGCCGTGACGCCTGCGGGCCGGCGGTGGCCGGGAGGGCTCAGTGCGGCCGCGGCTCCTCCGCAGCATGGCGGGTCCGGGCGCGCTGCCGCCCGCCGGGCTCCTCTATTGGGTGGGCGCCCTGGGCACGGCCTGCGCGGCCGCGCTCGTCTCCTACCGCCTGCTGGCGGCCTTCCGCGTGTGGGTGCTGCGCGGCGGCGCCGCCGATGTGGGGCCCGCGCTGGGCCCCTGGGCAGGTGAGTGCGTGTCCGGCCCGGCGGGGGTGCGCGGCGCGGCCCCGGGGGTGAGGGGCCGGCGGGTGCTGCCGCTCCGGGAGGAGGAGGAGGAGAGGGCCCCCGCGCGGTCTGTGCTGCGTGCCCGCGGGGCGCGGGGTTGGCTGGGGCGGGCGCGGCTCGGGCCGAGCGGGGGCCGCGGGGTCGTTCCCGCTCCCGGCCGCCGTTTCCCGCGGGGCCGGTCTTGGCGCGCCCGCCCCCTCCGCGCGGGCCGCGCACCTCATCGCTGACGTCACGCGGCTCCCCCCCCCCCGCCGGAGGAGCGGGGTTTGTGTCGTCCCCCCCCCCTCCCGCCCCGCTGTCACCGCGGCATCGAGCAGCCCCGAGCGCGGCCCGGCCCCGCTGCGGGTTCGGGACCGGTGTCAGGCAGGAGCCGAGGCCGCTGCGAACCGCGGGAGCGGGGATGGGACCGGGGCGGCTCGGAGCGGAGCGGTGTGAAAGTTGTGCAGGACCCGCGGGACGGCCCCTCTCGAGGCCGTGGTGCCGGTGGAGGCACTTCGGGAACGGGTCAAAGCCATCCATGGAGAAAGGGGTGATGAGCGATGGTCCGGAGACCGGTTACAGCATCCCAGGATGCAGGGCTGGAAGTGCAGCAGAGGGTGTTAGCAGGGCTCTGGCAGTGCTCCGTGGTGATAACTTTACTCAGTTCTCCGTTTCCCCGTGGCAGGAATCGCGCTGGGAACAGTCGTTTCTTCCATCTTAGTCTGACACTGCTGTATCGTTGATGAATGATGAGGAATTAGCTATTGCTCCTCTGTCAGAGTGACAGATGAGGCCAAGAGGATTCTCAAACCTGTTCCTGCCAAAGGCAGCGGGAAGGGAAAGTCCCGGATCGGGTTGGGAATTGATAAAATGGGCCTTAAATGTAGTTGCAAGAGCGGAAGAGGTGTGAGTTTAGAGATGAGGTGGTGGTTCCAAAGGTCCTTCCCTCGGGGAGCAGGAGGGCATCGAGTGCTGAGGCTGCAGCTGGTTCTGGGTGCAGGTCTGTAGGTGCAGCAGCCCCCAGTGAGCTGGGGCAATGGATGTGGTTCCCCATCACCCTCAACAGGCGACACAGAACTCGTAGGGGAACACAAGGCTGGGTGATTGAATGAGTGAGATGCTGGTAAACCAGCAGTGTTGCTGGCAGCATAACCCCAGAGCGTGCCCTGGGTCCTGCGTGCATAGGGTTGAAATGCAGCAGCAATGCTTTGGACTAGTGGCAGTGTTACATAGAGGTGATTAGGGCCCATGTCTTCCAGCTAAAGAAATGGTGTGCCAGTTAAAAGATCAGGTTGGCACAGGGGACCCAAAGCCTCTTTGACTTCCTGATGTTGGTTATGAATGTATTACTGTGTTATCAGCTGCCTGACCACCTTCTGTGGTGCATCACAGAAGTCTTGGTGGCCACCTCAATTTGTTCTGCGTAGTTTCAAGCATGGGAGTTTGCAGTGCTTGAGGAACCACTCTGTGGTTCTGTGAAATACCAGCTTATTGCTGGAACCACAGACTGCAGACAGCGGATCTTCCCTCAGCCACATGCTCAAATGTCCCATGAACAGAGAACTGCCATGTGAATGTCCTGTGTCTCTTCCCTACAAGCACAGGCAGCAGCAGGCCGCTGTGTGTGGCTTACAAACATTACTGTTTCCCTATGCCGTGATCATGATGTTCAAGGCATGGAGGAGCATTGGCAGTCCAGCTGGATTCCCTGTGCTTGTTACTCCTGCTCTGAAGTGGGAGCTCTGCTGCAGCATCCAGGAGGATGGAGAAACAGGATGATGGTGCCTGCAGACTTAGACCTGAGCTGTCACTGTATGAAGACCTGTGCCCATCTTCAGGTAGCTTTTGTGTGTCCTGTTGCATGCAGGCGAGATGCTGCTTTATGGGGTCAACTGCTGTAGGCTCTAACTGAAATGAGGAGAGGGTTTCTCAATCTGAATAAGCACGGAGGTGGTTTGCCTCCAGGTGCTTTGTGGCAATAGGCTGGGGAGGCTCTTTATTGCCTTTCCTCTTGGGAAGGAAGATGGAGGCGGTTGCAGATACATTGAGTAACCCTGAGAACTAGCAAATCACTAAATTATACTGTAGGAAGAAGTGCATCTCCTCCCTCCTCCTCTTCTAAAGCCCAATGGGTTCGATGCTAATGAACTGCTGTGATTACTGTGACAATGCATTCTTTCCACTGCACAACTAGATAGCAACTTTACAACAGCTAGAAAGACCCTTTTTGTAAGGGATCCTTCGTGCTCTTTAACTCTTCCCCGCACATCTGGAAATGAATTGCAACTTTGTGCTTTCTCAGTGAGTTTGTGATTGCATCTATGCGATTGCTTCTGTCTAAGCTCTAAACTCGCTGGTGTTTAGAAGGAGGGGATGTGAGGCTGAGGAAGAACTCTGCGAACCCGTAATGTACTCTAAGAAATTAGATTTGTACCACTTTAAATAGCAGCTGCTTTGGCAAAAAAAGTTGTGGTTTTAATATGGTAACACATGTGCAGGTCTTTATGCAGCCTTCCTGGTTGTCTCTCCGCATAACTGACATCTGGCTTGGTGTTGGGTACCATACAGTGGTGGAGGCTGGGTGGATGTTGTTCCAACGTGGGATGTTTGGGTGCATCTTGAGTGTCAGGGTCAAGTGCTCTGTGCCTCATGAACTGATAGCAGGAGATAGCAATAGCAGCTCCCTTGCTTGGAAAACAATTGAGCTAAATAAACCACAGGCTTGATAGGAGCAGGGTGTAAGGAGTCATTCTGAAATCACCAAGCATGCAGCAAAGATGTGGCAGCACTGGTTTGTGATCCCTAAGGGTACTCCCATAGGTTGGATGAGGGTGTCTTACCCTTCTCCCGTTGATGGTGGTGGCAGGCAGCCACTTTGCCTCTCTGCCATCGACAGTTTGGTGTGTTCTGGATTGTGTCTGGAGCAGGGAACCTTCTGCTGCTGTCACAGCTCCTGTTTGGAGAGTTGCCCAATCTCCTATTTTAGGAAGCCGCCTCTTTGTGGAGAAGATGGATTTGTTTTTGTGCCCCTTTCCCTGCAGAAACCTGGTGAAACGAAGTAAAATCCTTTGGCAATTCGGCCTGGGAGGGACTTCAGAACCCTGAAGGTCAGATGTGAGGTCAGACCGGTTTGGTACATGCAAATAATCAATGTTGTATATTCAAGATGCACTGACATTACAAGTTGGAGTGATCTGATAGAATCATAGAACGGTTTGGGTTGGAAAGGACCTTAAGATCATCCAGTTCCAATCCCCTGCCATGGGCAGGGACACCTCACACTAAACCATGGCACCCAAGGCTCTGTCCAACCTGGCCTTGAACACTGCCAGGGATGGAGCATTCACAGCTTCCTTGGGCAACCCATTCCAGTGCCTCAGCACCCTGACAGTGAAGAATTTCTTCCTTATATCTAACCTGAACTTCCCCTGTTTGGGTTTAAACCCATCACCTCTTGTCCTGTCACTGCAGTCCCTGATGAAGAGACCCTGATACTCTGAAACTTGGAGCATCTTGGTCATATCAGCTACTTAAGCTGTCATTTCTTATTTCCTGCAAATACTTGAATGAGAAATACTTCTCCCCCTGATTTGCTGTAACTGAAGTGGTGTTTTACCTGGAAACTGAGTTTATTTTGACCGCGTATTTGGCCATATGACACTCAAAGCAAAATCCTGTTTGCTTTCAAGCCTCAGAGCGGCTTAGAAGAGCATCCCCCACCTCTTCCCCCGGTGCCTTTGATAGAGGCACGGTTGAATAATCGTACATTTAGTGATTACAGAATGCCTGATAGCGATGATGCTTTCTCATGTGGTGAATACAGCTGTACAGTTGTATTGGGGCCAGCAAATGTTTGGGAAGATCAGCTTGCCTTAATTAAGCTGCTTGGAGTTTATTCACTTGCATGCAAAAATAACCAAATCTGGGCAATTTGCTCTAGATTCCTTAAAAAAGAATCTCTGAGAGGTCATTAATCAGGATGGTGCTCTCCACTGCTTCCAACTTGAATTTGATTCTGCACAAAACCCCCCTATTCAGCCTTAAACCCTGCTTTTCTTGTGTAAATGCCTAACAATAGGCTCTTTCATGAGCAGCAAAGCTGGGTGAACACTCTCTGCTTGTTCTTGTTGGCTGCTTTTACTTACCATGGGTTACATTTGAGTATGTGTAGTCCAGCGGCTGAAAATAGCAATCTGCATACCAAGGCCACTAAGGGGAGGCATGAAAATGGAGGTAACTGGGTACCCAAGCAGTGGAGTAGCTACTTATTTGTGTCTCTATGGTCAGGTCCTTTAAGAACTAAGAATACGTGGGGTGATTCCCAAACTTACCGACTAGGAAGGCTGGGGTAGTAGTAAGGTCTAAATAAGACCTTAACAATAATCTTATTGGATTAGTCAAGTGTGATGCCTATGTGAAGAGGAAGTATATAACAGTCCTTATAGCATACGGCAGGCCTTCTGACAGTCTTCCAGTACATAAAGGAGGCCTACAAGAAGTACAGAGAGGGACTTTTGATAAGAGCCTGTAGGGGCAGGACAAGGGGAATGGCTTTAACCTGATAGAGGGGAGATTGAGATGAGCTCTTAGGAAACAGATTCTACCCTGTGAGGGTGCTGAGGCGCTGGCACAGGGTGCCCAGAGAAGCTGTGGCTGCCCCATCCCTGGCAGTGTTCAAGGCCAGGTTGGACACAGGGGCTTGGAGCAACCTGCTCTAGTGGAAGGGGTCCCTGCCCGTGGCAGGGGTTGAAGCTGGATGAGCTTTAAGGTCCCTTCCAACCCAAAGCATCCCATGATTCTAAGTGAGCAGCTGGATTTTGTGCTTGTAAATTGTTTGGGTTAGACTCTATCTGTGGGATTATGCTTCCTGTGATCCTTGGAAACAGCTTCTTATAAACCAGACCTGCATCCTTACGATGTTTTTGGAACAACCTTAATGCGATGAGTCAGGTGGTAAATGCTTTTAATGACAATTTAAGAACTCCATTAAAATGCCATTCACTTTAGTGCTGACCAGGTGCTAACTTGTTGATGACTTTGGGCAGCTTTCACAAGGGATGTCATTTCTCAGGCTCCTTAGCATCACTGAATAGTCATCACCCAAAGGCTTTCCTGTTTCTGCAAGTAAGTTTCAGTCCCTGTTGCACAGAGGAGCGCAGTCCTGCTTTGCGGGTGTTTGGCAATGTGCAATGATAGTTGACAGATCGTGTCACAAATCACTGTTACAGATGAGAGCAGCCAACCCGGTGCGATGTGTGGTGAGGTGTTTCAACCTCCCTTAGCACTGCTGGCTCTGCAGGGTGTGAGAGGAGAGGCTCTACACAAATCCCTGTTTTCCCTGTGTGTTGAGCTTTGGGGAGAGCTCTGGTTATGTCTTGTTCTTCAGCAGAATCACTTGTTCAGGGATTTATCATCTTAAGAACTTCACATCTATGGCAAGGGATTTCTTGTTCTCAATTCTGGGTGCTACGCAGACACTTTTACACTTACATGAGATAAAGCATGGTGTTTCAACCCAAAAACTGATGTTCAGAACATGTGATAACATGCTAGCTAGCTTATAACTCTTGATCACGACAGCTCGAGTCAAACTTGCAGCCTGACCTTGGCACATCTGCTTTCTTGTATGGCTATTTGCAAAGTCCTGAAGGGTTACTGCACTGAAATGTGCAAATGTTTCCATGGGCTGCAGCTCCTGAGACCTTGAAGTTCTTAGTGGGTCTCTAGTATCTTTTATGCAGGCTGCTGCTACTAACATATCTTAACGGTTTTGCTTCCTGGACAATATAAAGGAGTGAACAATACTCTGTTTTCTCCTCTTTTGTGCTTCTTGATTGCTTCTTTTAGGTGTTTTCCTTTGCACATGATGTTATTGGCTGTTTAAAGGGCCTGCTTAGTAGGGTTGCTCAACACTTGCTGCCTTAAGCAATGCACTCGCTGATCAGAAGAGGAGAGGGAGAACAAATGCTTAGAGCCCAGAAGTCCAGATTCCCATCTCCAGTTCTGCTGCATCCCTGTTGATGGGCTTCAACGCTTGGTTTCTGGCTTGTGTTAGCATCTGTTGAGACTAAATGTGCATGTGCAGGCACTACCAACCTCAGCATCAACCAGGCTCAGAACCACCAGCTCTGGGGGTTCTGACACTTCCATTTTCCTGTTCTTTTAGAGATGCTTTTCCTATTTCAAGGGAAATTCTGGATAGAAGAGTTCAATAATGCAGAGCTGGTGTCACTGGGGAACTTGAGTTGGAATATGAACGGGCTTTGCCACGTTATCTGCAGGAGCAGAGGTGCATGTGAGGGATAGTTAAATGCTGTAGCATGGTCTCTTTGCCTCCCCTAAACCCCAAAGCTAACTGTGACTGGAGGATGATCTTTTAAGGTCCTTTCCAACCAAACCATTCTATGATTCTATGCTGTTTGCATTAAGGTAAAAGTAGCCTCTTGCTCCACATTCTTTGTATGGCTTTGGCCAATGTACTTCCTTTTGGGAAGAGTAACTGTGAGGATCCCTGATGAAAGGCCTTGTGTGGGAGTGAGGAATGCTGAAGTGTCTCCAGCGGATAAGTCCAGCTGGAACTGTGCTGCGTGTTGGAGCCAGTTGGGTAAATGCACTGCTGTGTAAGGAACAAGTGAGCTGGCAGATGGTCCTGAGGGTGTGAGGGCAGTGCTGATAGTGGGGCTTGAGGAAAACTGCAGTAGTTTACCATGTGGGAGTTGTGTTTTCTGGCAGGTGAGTGAAACGTGTTGCTGTTCTTGGTCTTGTGAGTGTTTTCATTACTAATCCATGGAGTGGGACTACATCTCTGGTACAGAAGGGGTGATAGGAAGAAAACATCTTTCCTAATTATTCTAACAGAAATGCCAGATGTGATTCTTTAGGCTTGTATATGAACACAAATGTGGGATGAAGAGCCTAGCTGGTGGGTAAAGCATCTCATGGTGTGTTGGGCTTGCATGGTTTAATCAGTTGCCTAATTAGATTTAGGGTTGCTGCTTCTAACTTCAGATGACTTCTGTTGCTCACTTATTGATAGGCTTTAGGAAATGCACATTCCTAAAGCAAACGCTTCAGACTGAGTACATTAAATAGCCCGAATTCTAGCATTTTCAGATGTTGACTTCCTTCCCCTATGGTACATGGAATTGCACAAAAGGATTTTGCCTTAAATCTTCTATTTTTTGAATCCTATTATTTAACCTTAACGTAGTGTTTTTGTTGAATCTGTACAACTTCCCAGATCCCTGGAGCTGAAGTCTAGAGCAGTGCACCATCACCCACTGGGTGAGTCATTAGCAAAGCTGGAATCCTGATCCACAATATAGGCCTCTCCTGCTAACACTGGTGAGGAGCTATATGCAGAATTTCCTACTGAGCTTTTAATGTACTCTCCTTCCCTCAGTAACAGATGGTGACACCTCAAATCCTGGGGTTTGGTTGTAGGTTTTGGAAGAAACCCCTTGTGTAGCAGTTCTTAAAGCTGGAGATGAGAGGTCCTTCCATTAGGAAGATGGTGCCTGTCCCTTTGTTTCTTGTTCCTTTTCCTTTTTATGTCACCTGCTGCTTCTTTCTCTCCTGAGGGTTCTCTTGGGTTTCTCTCATGACTCAGTTGCTTGTCCCCAAGAGGGTGGCTCAGGTTGAGGCCTGGGCTGTGTAGGTGCAGTACTTACTGTCTAGTTGGCTGTACAGGATTTGGGTTTGGTTGCTTGGAGCTTTTCTTCTGTTTTTCTCCTTCCTATGTTCTCCTTTTGAGTAATCATGAGCCGTGGTGTCCTAGGAGGGTGTATTACATCAGTCATGCCAGTACCCAAGGGACAGCTGCACTTCCACTGCTTGAGGAGCTTTATACTTGGTGGACAGGGATGAGCAGGGGTGAGGAGCTCAGCTCTAGGGATGTTAATCACAAAGGTTTTCCAAAGGATTTTCATGTGTATTACAAGACTACAGGGTTTCTGCTTCAGTGGTGATGAGAGAAGGGGAATGGGAAATGTGGGATAAGCTCAATGGGGGTTTTGTTGTTGATGGGAAGAAACGGTTGTGTAGAGACTAAAGAGTCTGGTCTCCTTCCGAAGCGCCTAGTCCCTGCTTTAGGGTGCAGAGGTTTGTGGAGCTGGGTGCATATAGGTATGGAAAATAGAAAGCAAGAACAATCAGTGTGACTGCTGCTAGCTAGCCAATGCTTGCTTAAGCTTGCATGTGGCTCTTTACCACTGCATCCTTGTTCCAGCAAATCCCAGTTTCATGTTCCTCATCTGTGTGCAGCCAATCTGTTCCTCCAAAACTCTTCCCTTGTATCTCTTCTGAAGCGTCTAGTTGACCTGTTTCCCATGGGCTTTGGCCCCTCTGTTTCCTGCCCCACAATTCTTATCCTGCCAGTCTTGAAGATGTGTATGTGCCCAGTATTCCTGGTGTCTGATTCCCGTCTGCCTCAAGAGCTTTCTATCTCCAGAGTGTGACTGAGGAGAGGTGATTCAGCACAGCCGATGAGTCAGATTGCTAACAGGAGGGAGAAGCAGCAATCAGGAGGATAGGGCAGTAAAGGATCACTGCGCTGCTGGAAGAAGCTGCTACCCTGTCAGTAGTTCAACAGGGATTACAGCTAGGATGTCTTGGTGTTTGTTCCTGTCCTCAGATGTCCTGCTTGTCCAACTCGGTGTTCATCTGGAGTGGCAGAAAGGGATGTGTGTTCTGATCAACTTACAGTTGTGCTTCAAGGCAAGTTACCTGTCCAAATGCAGGCTCTCTTCTCCAGTCTCTTTGTCCTGGTAGTCTCAATTCTGCCTTCAGATCTGTGTCAGAACTCTGGGGCTCTGCATCTTTGTGTTGGTTCCTGGATTCTGATCTGAGATCCTCCATTTCCTGCTCTGGTTCTTCTTTGCTATTTTTGCCAGTTCTAGCCATGGTCTGAGTGTTGACTCCAACCTCTAGGGCTTCATTCATGTTCCTTGGCACTGCGATCGGTTTACTGCCTCTCTTATGTGATGTCAGTTGATAAATGAGAAGCCATCAATCACAAGAAGACTGGGTGTAGGGACTTAGATCATGGCTTTATGACCTATTTGCTGTGGGGAGAGAAGAAAGTAGATGGCGAACTCTTCTGCTTTGTTCCTCGTTGTGCTGGCATTGGTGTCTTGTTGTGCAGAGATCTCATTAAGGAGGCTGCCCTGCAGAAAATTAATTACTTTTGGCTATTTATGTTCCCTGGACTGCTTTGCTGTGGGTCAAATGAGTTCCAGTGCTGGTGCAACAGAAGGGAAACTCAGCAGTATTATGAAGCTGTGTGTTGAGGATACAGTTAAGCCCAGTGGTCAGCTTATGTTGCTCCAAGACCAGGCTGCTGCCAAAAGGATTGCTTCTGTTCTAGTTGCTGGCTGTGAGCTCTCAGTGCTTCCTTTATGTTGCCTCTAGTTGATGGTGTGAGGGAGGTCTGCTCACTAGCGTGGTTGACAACTTAACCCTGCAAAGGAGGACTAGCTGTGGGGTTAGCTGGATCAGCTCACTGATTTGCCTGCAAAGCAAGTGATGAAGAGATGCTGAGGAAGCTGCTAGGCATGGATGGATGGGTGATACCCTGCAGCTATGCCGGCTGAAGCAGCGTGAAACTTCAGGAGGAGCCTGTTGTCAGTTCTGTTGCTTGGCCTCATCTTGCTGGGCTATTCCAAAGCCTTGTTCTGCTTGGTTCCCTGCAGAACGCATGGAACTGATGAGTGTCATCCATGCAGTCTTGTGGGTATGTTGAGGGGCTTGTTTGTGAGTTGCAGAGTACAGTTTTGGAGATCCTTGCTAACAAGTTCTGACAAGCTCCTTTTTGAAGACTAGGATAATGGTTTTGTATTGCTTTGCTAGTTAGGAAGTGTATTTTCAGAAGTAAAACTTTCCTCCATCCCTTACACAGTAGCTTTAGTACCCTTTCTATCCTTGTGGCCTTATCCCTGGGGACAGACCAAGTTGTATTTGGCTATATTTAAAACTCATTCTGGTAACTGAAATCTTGGTGCATTACAGTGTTTGGAAATGAGGGGTGTGTGTGGGGTGGGTGGGTAGAAATCTGTTCATCCGGAAGTCATTTGGACTGAAATCTCTTGGCTCACAAAGAGAGAGGTGGATTTTTCAAGCTGCCAGCTCTGCACGATTGGGGTAGGATCGCATCCCATCTGGATTTGTCACTTCTGTTGCTGGTTGTGGTCAGAATTAAAGTGTAGACGTTCTGCTGTGAAACACTGCCTTGCCAACGTATGAAAAGAATGGGTTTATTCAGAGAAACGCTAGTGTGATGTACCAGTATAGACTAGCTCAGTCACTGCTAGCAAGCTTTGGATTCAAACCATGCCTTTTAATATACACTAACTAGAATTTCTCTTCTTGCAGCTTTGCTTTTTTTGCTTCTTAAGCTTCCTTTGAGCACAAAATCTGTATAAATGGAGGAAGTAGATCTGAATAAGAATGTATTTTACTTTATTGCATAAATGCATTTCCTTTAAATAGCCTTTACTGTAGAAGTTGGTTTGTATTTTCATTTTTAAAGCCTTATTTTTGGGGGGAGTTACTAGTATGACATGCATCTAAGCGAGGGATGGTGATCATAACTTTTAATGCTCGGTCCTGTCCTGTATATGTTATTACTAGCTGGGGGTTTTCTGCAGCCTGAAGTTTTGTCCTTATGCCTAAATCTTGGAGCAGTGATCATGTTCTTAAAGCGTCTTAGTGTTTTACTTTTCTCCTTAAGGTACCAAGATCTGGCTATGTAAAATTGGTAAAGGCAACCTTGTATGCTCTTCTGAGTGTCTGGCTTCTAGAGGAGGTTTTTTTCTTGGAGCAGATAGAAGTCCAGTAGCAGGTCCTCCAGTCCCAATCAGAGAGGAGCTGGGGGAGCAACCTTTTCTCTTGTTTCTTCCTCTAGTGGAAGCTGTAAAACCTTCTAAATCAGAAGGACTTGCGAAATTCCCAGGCACAGCTACAGGTTGGGCAGAGAAGAGATTCAGAGCAGCCCTGCGGAGAAGGACTTGGGGGTGTTGGTCAATGAGAAAATGAACATGAGCCAGCTTCAGTGTGTGCTCGCAGCCCAGAAAGCAACCGTATCCTGGGCTGCATCAAGAGGAGCGTGACCAGCAGGTTGAAGGAGGTGATCCTGCCCCTCTGCTCTGCTCTCCTGAGACCTCACTTGGAGCATTGTGTGCAGTTCTGGTGTCCTCAACATAAAAAGGACATGGAACTGTTGGAACAAGTCCAGAGGAGGCCACGAGGATGATCAGGGACTGGAGCACCTCCTGTATGAAGATAGGCTGAGAAAGTTGGGGCTGTTCAGCCTGGAGAAGAGAAGGCTGCGTGGAGACCTCAGAGCAGTCTTCCAGTATCTGAAAGGGGGCCTACAAGGGTGCTGGGGATGGATTATTCATCAGGGACTGTAGTGACAGGACAAGGGGTAACGGGTTCAAACTTAAACAGGGGAAGTTTAGATTGGATCTAAGGAAGAAATTCTTTACTGTGAGGGTGGTGGGGCACTGGAATGGGTTGCCCAGGGAGGCTGTGAATGCTCCATCCCTGGCGGTGTTCAAGGCCGGGCTGGACAGAGCCTTGGGTGCCATGGTTTAGTGTGAGGTGTCCCTGCCCATGGCAGGGGGGTTGGAACTGGATGATCTTAAGGTCCTTTCCAACCCAGACCATTCTATGATTCTAAGTTGGGATAGGAGGGTTGCAAGGGTGGGGTGTTGAAAAAGGAGGAAAGCAGCATATAGAAAAAGAAGGATTGGGGTGGGAGGTTTGTCAAGTCAATCAGGGAGCAACCTATTGTGGGTTCTACTTTCCAGGGCATCCAGGCAGCTGGTGGATGCTGTTCTGCCTTTCCAGCATCACATCCTGTCAAAGGGTGTTGCTGGGAATTCCTCTGAGCTGCTTTTTTCCTGAGCCATGGCTGGTCAGCTTGCTTGGGACGAGCTGAAGAGTCCTGTCACCACTTGCGTGAGTGCAGGGCCCTCTAAATGCCGAAAGGCATTGGGGAGATTGCAATGAAGACCTTGGAAGGAGCTTGTGGTGGATCTTGATGGTCGGGGTGTGCTGCATTCCTGGTTTAAGTCTTCACTCTGGAACAGGGCATGTGCTGAGGACATGGTGAGTAGTGCAGTGTCTGCCAGTGCTCCCTGATGGAAACAGGGCTCTGGGGACCTAAAATCCACAGGGTCCTTGTGTCTGCCTCTGTCCTGCTGCCTTGCCTATGGGATGTATGGAGCTGGGCACACCTGGGGCAGGCTGGCAGTGAGGGGTGCAGGGAATGCTCTCATTCTGCTTGCTGCTGAGGGTGGTGCGTGCTGGACTGCAAAGGAGGAGCTGGTATCCTAGGGCTGGTCCTGTGGGAAGCCAGGCTCTGTGGAAGAGCCTGATGATCTTGCCCCTCTACTCTGCTCTCGGGAGACCTCACTTGGAGCATTGTGTGCAGTTCTGGTGTCCTCAACGTAAAAAGGACATGGAACTGTTGGAACAAGTCCAGAGGAGGCCACGAGGATGATCAGGGACTGGAGCACCTCCTGTATGGAGACAGGCTGAGAAAGTTGGAGCTGTTGAGCCTGGAGAAGAGAAGGCTGCGTGGAGACCTCAGAGCAGCCTTCCAGTATCTGAAGGGGGCCTACAAGGGTGCTGGGGAGGGACTCTTCATTAGGGACTGTAGTGACAGGACAAGGGGTAACGGGTTCAAACTGAAACAGAGGAAGTTTAGATTGGATCTAAGGAAGAAATTCTTTACTGAGAGGGTGGTGAGGCACTGGAATGGGTTGCCCAGGGAGGTTGTGAATGCTCCATCCCTGGCAGTGTTCAAGGCTAGGTTGGGCAGAGCCTTGGTTGGCATGGTTTAGTGTGAGGTGTCCCTGCCCGTGGCAGGGGGTTGGAACTGGATGATCTTAAGGTCCTTTCCAACCGAAACTATTCTATGATTCTATGTGGAGCGGGGCTCCCATGCCTCAATAACATGGTTTGAATGTCGAGAGTATTGATCGTGTTCACTGTGTGCCACAGGCATCCTGGGATCAATGTGTAGGAGTGCAATGGGCTCCTTGTACCTGCTGAACCCTGGGGCTCAGGGGCTCAACTGCTGCTTCCCTGGCCCCTTCCCATCCAGCTTCCTGCCCTTGGGCCGCGAAAGAGGCCTGAGTGTGGTGGAGGGGTGATGGATGCATGGACCCAGCAGGCCCCTTCCCCGTGGTGTCCCTCAGGGCTCGGTGCTGGGGCCGCTGTTCAGTATCTTCATCAATCTGGATGAGGGGATTGAGGGCACCCTCAGTAAACACCAGGTTTTTGGGAGTGTTGACCTGCTGAAGGATGGGAAGGTTCTGCAGAGGGATCTGGACAGGCTGTGGTCAATGGGATGAGGCTCAGTGCTGGCTCCTGCAGTGCTCCAGGCTTGGAGGAGAGCGGCTGGAAACTGCTCGTGGGAAAGGACCTGGGGGTGCTGGTTGATGGAGCCAAGCATGAGCAGCTTGTGCCCAGGCGGCCAAGAGGCCACCAGCATCCTGGCCTGCACCGACAGCAGGGCCAGGGCAGGGATTGTGCCCCTGTGCTGGGCACTGGGGAGCCTGCACCTCCTATCCTGTGTTCAGCTCTGGGCCCCTCACTACAAGAGAGACATTGAGGGGCTGGAGCGGGGCCAGGGAAGGGCAATGGAGCTGGTGCAGGGCCTGGAGCACAGTGTGATGGGGAAGGGCTGAGGGACCTGGGGGGTTCAGTGTGGAGAAGAGAAGGCTCAGGGGGGACCTGATCGCTCCCTACAACTGCCTGACAGGAGGATGGAGCCAGGAGGGGCTGGGCTCTGCTCCCAAGGAACAAGGGATGGGACAAGAGGAAACGGCCTCAAGCTGCACCAGGGGAGGTCTTTTCCAGCCCGGTTCATTCCATGATCCATCCCGTTTGTGGGATTCCCGCCCTTTGCGGCGCCGCAGCGCCCCCTGCCGGCCCCTCGCGGCAGCCCGGGAGCGGGTCCTCGCCGCCGCCGCCGCCGCTCGAGTCCCGGTGCCGCCGCGTCCCGTTCCCCGCTGGCTCGGGCGGGGGAAGCCCGCTCCGCTCCCGGGGGAGCCGCTCCCCGCGGGTGGAGGCCGCTCCCGCCTCCGGCAGGGGTTGGTTAACGCCGCCTCACCTCAGCCGCCCCGGCAGCGGGGAGGAGGAGCGGGGCCGTCACTGCGGCGGCTCCGCGGCCGTTACCTAACCGGTGACATAACGCGCTCCCTCCGCTCCGCTTCCGAGCGCATGGGGCCGGGGCCCGCATGGGCACGGCCGGGGTGCGGTCTCCTCCTCATCATCCCCCCTCATCTCCGTTATCCCCGGAGCTGGGAGCGGGGACCGCAGCCACCACGTGCGATGAGGACACCGGGGGGGACCCCGAGCGCAGCCCATGCAGCCCCCGCAGGCGCTTCCCCTGCTGTCCAGTGCATGGGATGAACTGCAGCTGGAACGCTGAAGGAGGCTCGGTGTGAGCCTGGTTTCCATAGGAAAATAAAGGGGAGTTTTCCACCTGGGAATATACCGCAAGTTTTGAAGGGCTCAGCGTGAAACACAGAGAGCATCAGTAGCTGTTTCTTTATTTAGAAATGGGAAGGGAAAGGCAGCGTTGCTTGAGCTTTGCCTTCAGTCTCTAATGCAAACACCTACTGCAAAGCAGTGCCGGTACAGAACCACCCCCCCCCCCCCGACCAAGCTGAAAAGCGGGCAGGGATTTCTAAATCGCTTTAACATGAGAGTCTCCCTAGTGCTTGATGGGAATTTATCGAGGGCATTTCTCAGGAGACGACTGTTACCTTCCAAATTGATTAACTTGAGCATGTTAACATCATTCATCTTTCTCTCCCCCCCCCCCCCCCCCCCGCGCCCCGATGGATAGAAATATTCAATTAACGCAAATGTAATTAAGAGTGTGGGATGCAAGGGACCTCTGCAGAACAGTAATTACCAAATAGTCCAATTTTAGCTAAAATCAGGTGATACGTATATTTTAGGGCCAAGAAATACAGAATACTCTTCAGATTTGATCGTTTTCTAGCACTGCATCGTTGTCTTTCATGTCTAAGCGACCCCCTTTTTATGAATGGCAGGTTTTCCTCAATTGAGGAGAGTACAGTCTGTTCCCTGTTCCTTCTTCAGGTCTGCGGGCTAGAGGGTGCTGCTGAGCACTTGAGTGATCTTCCTGACAATGCGGAGGAGAGCGACTCTCTAAAGGTGTGGTTTGAGCTTGTTTAAGCTTCTGTTCGAGAGCTGCAGTGCACAAAAGCAAGGGAACCGGCTCGCTCCTAATTCCAGCAGATTAAAGTCGGTTTCTGGTGCTCAGATAGAACGTGAAACGTGGACTTTAGACACTGCATAGTACCTTACGCTTGTTGTTGGCAGGATTAGAAGAGAAGTTTAATGGCTTTTCACAACTTTGTATGAGCCATCTATGTGAATAGGTTGCTCTTCATTGCAATTAGGTAACTTCTAAAAGACTCTAGAAATCTCAGTTCTTCTTGCTCCACTTCCCTGTTTCTAAGAGTCGCCTTTATAACATCTCAGCAGCTGAATGCAGACTTGCCAGCTACGTCAGCTTTTATCTGTGCTTGTCTTTGCATCTTTTTAACACCACATTATCTGCTAAATATACTCCTAAAGCCATCCTTGCCTCTGTGCGCTCACAAGGAAGCTATTTCCAGTGCGACTGAGAGGGCTCCACTTTGAACAGCATTAATGGTCTTGGAGTGAGAGGTTATAAAAGGTTTAGAGCCATTCCTACCATAGGATAAACGTGCTCACCAGCTTCTTGCGGATCTTGGAGTGTATGCAGTCATGCTTGAACCTATGAGAGGGGGTACCCTGAGGGGTGTTTTCTTGTCTCCCCAGAAGTTCTACTTTAGCAGTTGGTTTTGCACAGAAACTTAATTTAAAGCTAGCAGAGGAGAAAGGAGGAAAAGTCATATCTGATGTTGGTTTGTGTCTTGGGTAGCAACAGGCAGCTTAAATGGTTTAATCCACCTTTTTTTGTACTTGAGAACTGAAGGTTTGGGTGACCTGGAGTTTTGGATGGTTCAATTAGGTGAGAATAGAAGCATAACCTTTTACTAGAAGATCTCTCTAATAAGATCTCTAAACAAGAAGATACCACTTCTCACTTACTGTAGGCTACTTTAAGAAGCCATCAGGGCTAATTAGTGTTCTAAACCCTTCAGTTTTATTAATCCCAGACTGGTTTGGGTTGGAAGGGACCTTAAAGCTCATCCAGTTCCAGCCCACTGCCATGGGCAGGGACACCTTCCACTAGAGCAGGTTGCTCCAAGCCCCATCCAAGCTGGCCTTGAACGCTGCCAGGGATGGGGCAGCCACAGCTGCTCTGGGCACCCTATGCCAGCGCCTCAGCACCCTCACAGGGAAGAGCTTCTGCTTAATGTAATAAGCTAAATCTCCCCTCTTTCAGTTTGAAACCATTCCTTCTTGTCTGATCTTGCCCTTGTATGACGCATTATTACCTAATGTAAGTGCTGGAGTGGTCACATTAGCTTCAGTCCACATTTATCCCAGACAAGCTGTGCACAGGTGGAATAAGGATGTGATAAGTTGACCCATTCACTCAGAGTTGTCCATGTCCTGCAGTCCCACAGTTCTGCAGCCTCATGTGAGGAGCTGTGGGCTGGATGAATGGGAGCACCTCTTTGAGGCTTTCAAACCACCAGTGAATGTTTTTCAGCTCCATGTCTAGCACAGCACATCTTGTGTTGCTGCTGTGCGCTTCTTTTGTCTCACTAAAGCCATCAGGAGCTGGCTGGGTCTCCTGGTTTGTCATCACTCCTGTAGTGCATAAGTGAAGCAGATGTACACTTGTACTCTAGCTTCCTACTGTATATCCATTAAAGAGCTCAAGCTTGCTTTCTGCAGTTGTCATCCTCCTACCACCTTCACAAGGCCTTGTAAAATTCCCTGTATGATGCTCCCTATGCTGCTATTTTGGGGCTTCAGGTTTGGAAGTCTCTGTGCTTCAGCTTCCCTACTTTGGAGCAGGTTATGTGGTTTGGGCATGAATCTTGTTACCACTTCAGCTGCTCTGCAGAATCCTTCTTTTGGTACCTCTGTGTCCCTGAAGCACATGCTAACTTCTCAGTGTACAGCTTGTTTTAATGTAGCTTCTAGCCAAAATGAATAAAATATCACTGGGTGTCTTCCTGCCTCAATTTCTGCTCTACTTCTGAGCCGGCAGGATCTCTAAGAGAGTTTAATTCCCTCTTCTGTATATAGCTTCTGAATGAAATCTCTCCAAGTCTTGCTGCTTTGCATCCGGATTCCTTTTTTCCCCCAGGTAACCTACGGATGTTTCAAGTTCTCCCTCTGTTGGCTTCCCTATGCCTGTGTTGGAGTTGGGGGGAAGTAAATACATCGTGTTGGTGGTGGGGAAGCAGAACTTGACTGCTCCAAACAAGTTGTCAAGAGTTATCAAGCTGTTTGCCTTCTGTGTCTCTTGTGTGGTACATGACACAGTGAGAACTCATGAAGAGGGGAAGGTCTTGGAAATACCCTAAAACAAAGCAAATGCTTTTGCTGTGCTCAGATCCATCTTTACTCACTGTAGGAGCTGAGGTGTAAAACTTGAAGCCAATAGCAATGCTGCTCATGCTAACTGCAGGCTGTGCAAACCAGCCTATGAACTAAGATGCGAATTGGCTCAAGTTGGGTTTTGTTTATGGCTGCTTAAAATTAAAGTATCCAAGCCTGGAACATAATCAGGATGTTAATGTAGAGTTTAAATAGATCATGAGAGCAAAGGTTTGGAGATGCAAAACCCAAGCCAAATGTGAGCTGTTATATCTATGTGATACATGCAGGGGAATTCCTCGTGAGCCCTAAATGCTGGCCATGACTGGAAAATGAATGATCTGAAATAGTAGGCAAGAGCTGCTATATATATACCCTGCATGTGTTAAGCAAAGGCACCAAACCCTGCACAGGAGCAGATTTGGTTTGTGGATTTATTAATATATTGTATCCATGACCACACATTCAAAACAGTAAATGTGTTTTTATGGCCCTATGTCTTCTTGCCCAGGCCCTTGGAGATCAGAAGTCCATCAAAAGTAGTTCCCTGGTTAATTCCGACTTTGGGAATATCTCTGTTAATTTTAGGAAGGGGACAGTTGGAACTTGAATTTATATAAGGGGTCAGTGGAAAATTCATCCTTAAGGTTGAATCTGTTACATGAACATCCACGTGGCTATTGCGAAACCTGAAGGATTCACACATCCAAAGGGCTGAAAAATCCTTATTCTATTTTAAAAATAATTAAGGGGGAAAAAAAAGCCCCAGTTTTTCTGGAAGTCTTCTCGTTTTGGGAATTTTTAGCTGTTGAAGCAGTCACAGAGCAGAAATGTGTCTTAACAGTTGTCAGGCACAAGAACTTTTTAAAAGATCTCCAAGACTGGAAATAGCTTTGGGAAGGATTTAGATGCTGTATTAGCTTTGTGGGCTTCTCAAAGTCTTCACAGAAAATGAAGACAGGCTGAGAAAGTTGGGGCTGTTCAGCCTGGAGAAGAGAAGGCTGCGTGGAGACCTCATAGCAGCCTTCCAGTATCTGAAGGGGGCTACAAGGATGCTGGGGATGGACTCTTCATCAGGGACTGTAGTGACAGGACAAGGGGTAACGGGTTCAAACTGAAACAGGGGAAGTTTAGATTGGATCTAAGGAAGAAATCCTTTACTGAGAGGGTGGTGAGGCACTGGAATGGGTTGCCCAGGGAGGTTGTGAATGCTCCATCTCTGGCAGTGTTCAAGGCCAGGTTGGATGAGGCCTTGGGTGCCATGGTTTAGTGTGAGGTGTCCCTGCCCATGGCAGGGGGGTTGGAACTGGATGATCTTAAGGTCCTTTCCAACCCAAACTATTCTATGATTCTAATCAGCAAGGAAACCAAGGTGCTTTGTATTCCAATAGGAAATCAAGAGGGCAAAAAATCCCTATATGGGGATTTAATATAACTTTCTTGTTATATACAATGCAGGGCAGGTGTATATGGTGATGATCTTAAGGTCCTTTCCAACCCTAACCGTTCTATGAATGTGTGTATCTATAAATGTATACACACTTCTTTTCATGTGTAAAATCTCCTTCTTGGAAGAAACAACATTAAAAAGGGTCATTCCTGTGGTTAATGCTGGTGCAGAGAACAGGAAGGTGACAATACAGGGTTATTAAGGACCTTGTAACAGGTTTTAATGTGGCTTGGGTTCTTAAATGAAAGGTTCTGGGAGAGCCCTTGCAGCTATTGCATCACTTGCTAAAAATAGCATCTTTACTGCATAAGGCAGCCTGTCTGCAGTGTGGATAGGCTTGAGAAATGGGTGCTGCTTGTGAATGATGTGCAGTCGTTTTTGCTTCTCAGCTAAGCAGGGTTTTGGTCTAAATTTTGGGGCAGAATGAAATAAAAAGGTTTTATTTTCTGTCCGTGGGGATGGGTTTGGAAACAGCAGCGTCCACAGGTTCTGTCTGCAGCGTGGGTCCAAAAATACACTTTTGAAGCTTAGTGAAATTACAGTTTAAAGACACTGATAAATATGGTCTTATATTGTAATAGTCTGGGGAAAGGAGGAAGGAAAACTTGCTTTGCGCAGCATGAGGTAGCCTGTTATTCTCATCAGTCACTTCAAATTTAGGAGTGGTTTTTAATTGCAGTTACACAATGCAAGCGGAGTATAACGCTCATGTAAATTCTTATTAAAATACCCCCCCCAACCCTCAAATCCCTTCCCTTGATAACAAGAGTTATGTTTCACAATGGCTTTTTTCAACCCCTCTCCTTCCGAAGTCTTAGTCAAGCTGTAGCAGCAAGGGAGTGTGTTTGTATTCCAGTGGTGTTGCTGAACCAGACAGGTCTGCAGCACAGCACTTTATTTTTAGACTCTAGGTTGCCATTTTTATCCTGTAAAAAATATTCATCAGCGTCTGGGTGACAGGCCATCAGTTCTTATAAATGTGTCAGACCACGTTTTTTCCACCTCTCTTTTTCTCCTTCTCCTTTTATATCCTGCTGTATACATCTCTTTCTTCGGTTTTGGGGGGGGGGGGGGGGGTTTGGAATAAAAGGGGGAGCAAGGGTGCAGATTTAATTCATGCGTTGGGTTTTTTCAATTCACAGATCTTGAGCATCACATGGTTCATTCATCTTCTGCGCTCGGCTGCTTACGCAGCTTTGCTTATTGTCTGCAATGGGTGAGCCGTTCTGGTGCATTGAGCTGAAGGCATGGGAAGGGGCGAAGCGGGTTTGCTGCTGAAGCAGGTTGCCTCGGCTGCCCTCGCTCTGCGTGGCCCCAGAACACCCTGGTGTGGCCGTGCTTATTGAGAAATCCTTTTGTATATGGGTTTTGGGGTACTTGTCAGGTGTAAAATCACTTCCTAGGGAAGCTATTTGAGATCATTTAACATCATTGAAGATGATTTATGTAGGTCAGTTGGCTTTAAAAATAGAAACGGGGAGATCTCTTCTGGTCTGGCATCTTGAGTGGCTCGCACATGGCAGTAGGGGCACCAAGCAGTGTGGTTTTAGGATGCTGAGGCAGTAACTCTCACTAAGCACCAGCCTATAGCACAAATTTCACGGCAGGAATGCAGTGTTGCCATTGCTTTCTATGGTGCTGGAGTTCTGAACCTCCGTAGTGCAGCTGCCCTGTGTGTATGTGGAAAGCTTGAGGCTTTCTTATAGAGTTGCTCCTTGAGCCCTTGAAGAGCCATCTAGGCTAGCAGCAAGCTGAGCATAGGCTGCTGGTAGCAGAGGAATTGGTACTGCTGCTGGTACCCTTTGCTTTCTCCCTTGAACCCAAACATGGGGATCTTGCTGTAGCAGTGATGGGAGCTTGCTTTTGGGTGATTCTTGGCTGCTTTTGCTGGTGTGAAAGAGTTGCTGCTTGTGGGAGTTGACAACCAGGAGCAGCTTGCTGCTGGAGCTGAGTTAGCTCATGGCCCAAGAGGGACCTGCCTAGGAGGGCAATGGATCGCATAATGGTCTAGCTGTGTCCATAGGCTTTGTCTGAATGATGGGAGATGCAACATCTCGCATGCTAAAAGAGAGCTGAGAGAAACAAATGGAAACAGTGCAGATACTCTTACCAGAAGGTGAAGATCTGAGTCAGCTCTGTCCTGATTAGTTTTGGTTCATTTGTCATTTGAAAAACATTTGAAGTCTCAGGAGCATTAGTACCCAAGATGCCTTGTTGGGGCAGGGCCATGCTTAAGTGTTATAATAAATGGTGGTGGCTATCCACAAATGTAAGAGCAATAAAATGATTAGGATGGTTGGATACTGATATATTTTGGAGTTAGAAGTGGAGATTCTCTATGCTTAGGCTGTATATACACGTGTTAAGACTTCTGTGGGCACCCTGTGCCAGCGCCTCACCACCCTCACAGGGAAGAGCGTCTGCCTAAGAGCTCATCTCAGTCTCCCCTCTATCAGGTTAAAGCCATTCCCCTTGTCTTGTCCCTACAGGCCCTTGTCCAAAGCCCCTCTCCAGGTTTCCTGCAGCCCCTTTAGGCCCTGGAGCTGCTCTAAGGTCTCCCCTTCAGGAGCCTTCTCTTCTCCAGGCTGCCCCAGCCCAGCTCTCTCAGCCTGGCTCCAGAGCAGAGCTGCTCCAGCCCTCGTAGCATCTCCATGGCCTCCTCTGGCCTCGCTCCAGCAGCTCCACGTCCCTCTTGTGCTGTTGCCCCAGAGCTGGATCAGGACTGTAGGGGGGATCTCCCCAGAGCACAGCAGAGGGAGAGGATCCCCTCCACTGACCTGCTGTTCCTGCTCCTTTTGATGTAGCCCAGCATCAGTGTAGATTGCAGACCTTACTAAGGAGGGTTCTCAGGCACAGTCATGCACCTTTTGTGTAGGGGAATATAATATACTGAGCACGTGGTGTGACTTTGCTAGGAGCTTCTTTAAGTGTGTATAATTAAACAGCAGCTTTTCAGAGATACTCTTTATCAGTCACGTTTCTACTGCACAGCATAATGGAACTGAGTTTTTTAGGATTAAAACTCTTTTCCTTCTGCACGGATAGGCAGCAGTCCTGATTTATAACATTCCTTCCTAAAAACTGGAACTTCTTCATGTTTGTGTATTAGGCTTTGTAAACCATTGGCAAGTGGCCTTGTGGCAAAAAGTACAGTGGTATCCAGGAGACATGAAGTTAACCCATGTATTTCAGGTTTCTGGTGTGTTCTGACTATGATGAGTTTGAAAGAAGAGGTTAAGGGTTGGAGGCTGGACCTAAATTGGTTTACTGTTGTGAAGGATAATGGTATCCGATTAATGTTAGAGGAGAAAACAAGTAAGGCAGAAATGTGCTAGTGACTGCATGAAGTGAGCTGGTCTGAGCCAGTGATAAGGCTTGTCCACACGTGAAATTGCTCCTGTGCGACAGTGGCCAAGTTCATCCCTGCAGACCTAGGTTAGCCAGTAAGTCCTGTTCTGCCCAAGAAAATGCTGAGGAGTGCAGGATATGTGGTTCCAACACAGACAAACTGGGGTATTTGCACCCATTTGGCAGCAAGTAGGGTGAAACCAGCCTGGCTTCCATCTGGGATTGTGTTGGGTTTCCTTTCTTACCAGGGGCTGTGCTGCAAGAAGCTTCACAGAATCGTTAGGGTTGGAAGAGACCTCGCCCATCATGTAGTTCAATGCAGGGCCACCGAGAGCAGGTTACACAGGAACGTGTCCATGGTGGGATTTGAATGTCTCCAGAAAGGTAGACTCCACCTCAATAGAGCAGCCTGTTCCAGTGCTCTGCCACCCTCAACATAAAGAAGTACTTCCTTGTGTTGAGGTGGAACTTGTGTTCAATTTATGGCCATTGCTCCTGGTCCTGTCGCTGGGCATCACTGGAAGGAGTCTGGAACCATCCTCCTGAGCTATTTATGTGCATTCATGAGATCCCCTCAGTCTGCTCTTCTATAGACTAAACAGGGCCAGCTCCCGCAATCTCTTCTGATGAGGGATGCTCCAGACCCCTGAGCATCCTTATGGCCTCCACTGGACCCTCTCCAGCAGCTCCTTGTACTGAGGAGCCCAGAACTGGACAGAGTGCTCCAGATGGAGCCTTACTTATCACAGATCATCTTCAAGTCTTTCCCAGAGAATGTTTTATCTTGGGCACAGCGATCCTTGTTGCAGGCTTGGATGCTGCAAGCATTTATCTTCGGCCCAAGGCAGGGTGCTGGTGAGGATGGTGAAGAAATGTCCGAGCCATTCTGTGGCGTGGGGTTCATTGGAGCTGGAAGTTAGGAAGAAAATGAGTTTCTACAGTGCCAGTTTCCTTGGTCTTTCTGTGCTTCCCAACTTGCCTATTTTTGGTGTATTGTTGGCGCACTGAAATTCTACTCTGTAACTTGCATTCAAAATGAAGATTCTAATTCTGGGGTAGGGAAGGAGCATGATTTTTCTAATAGATGGAATATATTTAGATAATCCTGGTATTTTTAAATGTACTTAATTTTTTTTAGTTCATTTGCTGTCTGCAGAGCTGTAGTCCAAAGAGATGCTGATAGAGGCTCCCATCAGAGGGTTGCCTGCATGTCTAATCTCATATATTTTGTTGTATCTGTTACATTTACCTGTTTTGTTGAATAAATACATAAAATAACTTGAAAATCCACAACTTCAGTTTAAAGTCTAGAAAGCAAGTTAAGCAAAATGATCAGTGTCATTGCTTAACATGATCAGGAGATGGTAGAGAAAGCACCAAATCCCAAACTAGCAGACCGGTCTCAAAAAGAACAGGAGGAGATGATACTGTCCCTTGCAGGATGTGGTTCAGAGGTGTATCTTACTGTTACAGTCTGTATTAGATGCTAAAGGTTTACATGGATTACTGTAAAAGATCTTAATAGCTTTTTCTGCTGTGACTTTGTCCAAAATCACCACCAAATAGCAGAGCTGCAAGCTGGAGACAGGAGGAACATCCTGGAGAGGTACCATGATGTGCTTGGCTGCTTCTTAAATTCTCCTTTCAGTACCTATTGCTGCCCACTGCCAGAGACTAAGTCTTGAGTTTGCTGGTCCTCTGTTCTGATCTGGAAGGTCTAATCTTGTGATAAACTGTTACACCAGGAGAAAGCTTGTCCACACTATGGCTTCTATCTCACTTCCAATATACATACCTGGATATGTGCGAGTGGAGGAAATAGGTGAATGGTAACAGGATGTTTTTATTGACTCCCATGTTTTGTTTTTCCTTTCTAATGGCTTGATGTGTTGGGATGTGCCATGTCCTCATTGTACGATGCATTGTGCTTGAAAGGTACCCAAACCTTCATTTAAAGGCTTCTTCAACACTTTGTATAATTCTCAATAGTCTGGGTCTTTGTCATGAAGCTCTAAAAGGTCAACCAGTGTTTCAAAGGTGTAGAGAGAAGGCTGTATTTGGCACTGCATTTTTGGGGTCTCTTGACATGTGCAGCAAAGAACGTAAGGCATTTTATGTCTGATCCTAAAAAGCTGCTGCAAAGTGCTGTTTGTTCTTTTCATGCCCCCAAATGTTTTTGGAGACCGGTGTCCTCACTGTGAATACAGATGTGCTTGTGTAAGATGGTTTGAGTTACTGCCAGGACAACAAGGTTCCTGGTTCAGATCCTCTTCATGAAGGTCTCCATCCTGTTAGGACCATCGTGTGTTTCTCCTATCATTTGTGTCTCATCTCTAGCTGCAACTCGCCTGTCTTTCATGAAGAGATGAGCAGAGGCACTCTGGAAGTCAAACTGTGTGTTGAGATAGGGAGGATTAAAACCCTCCTCTGATGCCCTTTGACAACCCGAGGAAGCCTAGAAGCATGCAATTAATAGAATGTATCAAACCCAATCAACAAATTAGTCAGGCTTATTTTGTTTTCCATTTCCTTCTCATCCATTAAATGGATAGTAATGAACAGATTCTTGTTGCAAGGTTGTAGTTCTGTTCTCAGAGTTACCACTGTCTTGTCGTGCACTGCTCTCTTGCATCTTGGAGCTCCTCCAGCAGGTCAGGTTCTATATCCTCATATCCTTACTGTGCTCTTCAGGGTCAGAAACACATTTTTCTTCTCTCCTTTAAGATTCTACTTTCCAGTCTAAATTGTGACCAACTTATTTTCCTCCTAATGTAATCATAAAATGGTTTGGGTTGGAAGGGACCTTGAAGCTCATCCAGTTCCAATCCCCTACAACAGGCAGGGACACTTTCCACTAGACCAGGTTGCTCAAGGCCCCATCCAACCTGACCTTTTGGTTTTCGTATTTACACTACATGAGTTTAGGAAGAGCAAACAAACCCCTTTTGAACTCATCTCCCAGCTCCTCAGTGGATGCAATCAGGTTGTGTAAGCTCAGAGTCCATTTTATATTAAACAACTGCACGCCAGGTATGTTTCTTCTGTTGCTTACAATGGAACTCCTCCAATGGTCACCTCAACTCTTAAGCAAAGTTAGTTAAGCAAAGTGTGCATTTGACATTTGATAATGCCATGTCACTACATAACACCTGGCAGTATTATGTTTTAATTATTCTAGTCTATAAACCCATCTAATTCTTCGTGGCTCACACTGTGATCCTTTTCAGCAGCTAAGTGAAGTTCATAAAGCGTTCCCTCCTTGGTGGTCACTAGTAATGATGCTGAACAGGACTTGTGCTGGGATCAGGCCCTGAGGAGTGTAGGTATTAATTTGGTTTAATCCTGATAAAAGTTCCTTTTCTGGGGTCTGAACCATTGCAGACATCTCCCCGGGTAGCTCCTGATGATGCTCTAAGATTCTTATGTTTGGTCCTAGTCACCTTGGTAGCCATAGTTTCTTATGGCCATCATATCAAATCATTTTCTTTTGCCTCGTGAGTCTGGTGTGTTCTTCTTATCTAAAGTGATCACACTTGCTGCAAATTTGGCACAGTTGCCTTTTGATTAAAAATGGATCTAGTGCTGTATTTGTCCCCATCTCCACTCTTTGCTTGTGATTATTCTGACACCCTGTATAGATTTGACTTGAAGTGGGTACGTCCATGGCTTACGAAGATCACTTGCTATCCTCTTCTATTTGCAGGTGTTGGTTTTTTGTTGCCATGTCACTGACTTGAATTTATTTTTCTGCCTGTTACAAATGTACATGAAAGAGGAGAAAAAACCTCTCTGATTTCTTCTGGTGACATCTTATGCAGAGCCTTCTTCCAGCTTTGTAGGCTCCAAACCCAGAGACCCTTCTACTTGCTGCTTGTGTCTCAGAAGCACAACTTATCTCTTCATGTTTCATGGCAAAACACACTGGAAGCCTTCAGATGGTGCCAGTCCTGGAATATTGGAACAACTTCCTTGCTGTTCCGGAAACTTAAGTTCAGGGCACTCTTGGCTTCACCTGATGTTTTCTGGATCAAAGCCTTGCATGCAGGGAAAAGGACAACAAAGCTCCTCTCTCCTCCCAGACTCCCGTATCCATACCACAGCAGCCCAGCTAACTGGAGGAAAAGACCTCATGGCAAAGACTTGAGTGTGAGTGCATAAAAGGCCACCCTGGAACTCGGAGGACTCACAGGGAGCTCTTGGAAGTGGTGTTGCTGTGATTTCCATGAGCTCTTCATTATGGTTTTGTTGTTGGGATTTCTGGATGGCTTCTAGCTCTCAAGTCTAAAGGAATCTTGGGAGCGCACTGCCCAAACCCCTTCCCTGCTGTGGTTCTGGATGAAATGGGAACTTGTCAGTACAGCGATATTTATAGCCTATTTTTTCTACCCACAATCCTAGCTCCTAGACACAAGCTGTTACCAAGCGAGTGTTTGGTTCTTGGGAATTGAACCTTTTTCTGTAGCCTGTCTTTTCAAACCCTGACCGTTAGGAATTAGCTCCTTTGTGCAGGAAGAAAACCCCTTCACACCAAAAAAAATCCCCTGAAGTACAGCATTTCTAGGATTTCAGCTCTGGTTTGGGTAATGTTTCTGATGAAGCTTCCAGTGAAATTGCGACAAGAAGTGAAGTTTGTCTTCTTTTTGCGGCGAGTTTTCTGTTTCTGTTGCATAAAGATGCAGGAAGTTACTGCTGTCTTATTAACTTGCAGCCAGCATGCCTATCTCCTTTGTTCTTTGTTAAATATGAGCTGGCATGTGTTAGACTGCGTTAGCGTTCACTCTTTGGGACTTCAGTGGTTTCTAAATTTGGCAGTGCTAAGCCGGTGCCCTGTTTGCTTGAATCAATTGGGGCTGCTATTTTTAGCAACAAAAGGGAATTGAAATAGCAATTTTCTTTCCATGTAATAGATCCCCAAGAGGAATACTGATGCAAACTCGCTGTCATCCCATATTCTTCCCCCCCTTTCCCCAAAAGCACTCAGACGAAAGGCATCTGTCACGGTTTGCGGCTGTATTAATCTTTAATCAATCGAGTGTTTTCTGCATTCAGGTGTACAGGGGAGGGGAAAGGAAAGGGTCACGACTAGGGTCTGCCTAGAATAACCAAGCACTCATGCATGGTCTGTACAGTCAGATTCTGTGGGCAGCGGCAGGGATAGACGGAGCAGCTAAAAATAGCATTTGCTTCCAGTGTTTCTCCAAGTCTATTTTTGATGCTCGATTTTGATAAGGTTGATTGGGCTTTTACTAAAAATAGCTGCTCCTAGCAAGCTGAGGACAAAAAGTGGAATATTTTTAATCAGCCGCAGACTCAAGTATTTTTGTTGGCTGGAGATAATCTAGAAGCTTGGTATTGGTCAAATGCCAGTGATTTATATAAACCTGTAATAAATGAAGCGCTGCTTGATGCCAAGCAGGGATAGTCTTTTCTCCCCTTGCCAGCTTTTGTTTTCCCCAGGAGCTGTCATATTCTTAATATAGCCTCCGTGTTTCGTAGCAGAAGGATCTCGAGTCTTCAGTTATTTATGTGTTGTACTTTAAACCTATGCTAAGGTTAGCTGCGCTGTGAAGTTTCTCTCAACTCTATTGCTTTAATAAGACACATTGGGCTCCTAGTTTTATTCTTTATGTTGATGTCTGCTATAGCTGGGTACCCATATATATATGTGTATATATATAAAATATATATATACATACACACACACACGTATAGCTGTGCCCATCACAGACCCTCACTCCTGTCTAGATTCAGTCTTGCAGGACAGGGATGGCTCTTCTGTGTGAATGGAGGATGTAGATGAGAGACGAGCTCTGCAGTGGCCATTTTAACATCAAATCTGAATACCTCTCAGGGGATCAGCAGTGTGGCTCACCTGCCCTCATTGTGTTTGTTAGCTTCGTTTGTTGGCAGGAAGAGAATAGGCATTCCCAAATTGCTGGACCCACATCTTTCTAGGGGGAATAACATTGTCAGTAGCTTGGTTCTCCTCCCTAGGTGGTGACGTGCATGAGTGCATCTGCAGTACTGTGGAAGACTGCCTAAAAACTCAGGCTTTTCTTAATGGCAACAGGGAAATGGCTGCACTGAAATGAATTTGTAGTTCGAAGAGGCTAGCAGAGAACATGCATAATAGTTGTTAGCTTCATTGTGTAGGTAGTCGAAGCAATGCAAGGAGTACGCCTGTTTGCTAGCAGCAGCATGAGTGAAAGTATTCCATGCTTTATCTCCATTAGGCATCTCAACAGCTTATTTTGCCATGGGAAACGTGCTTGTATCTGAAGGCAGGCTTGATCTCTTTAAGCTTTTCCTTCACTGTAGTCTAACCTTGAATTGGGGAGTCACGAATCTATAATCTTGTTTCAGCGTGATTGCTCTGCAGAACTGCAGTAGAATTTTCTATGCTTGCTGTTGCTTCCTTTCCCTGTGTCAACACTGGTCCTTGCTCCCGTCGTGAGATGAGAGGATTTCTACCTGCCTGCCTCATGCTTTACTGCACCATTCTTTGCTTTTTGTTTTAAGGTGTCCTGGGTGCATCAGAGGCAAATAAACATGTTCTTTCTGAGCCTTCACTTGCAAAACTGTGGTCTGCTGCGTGCTGCTATTGCCTGGCTGTGGAATCATGGGGTAGTTTGAGTTGGAAAGGGCCTTCAAAGGTCATGAAATCCAGGCCCCTTGCAAATGAACACAGGCATCTTCAACCACATCAGCCTGGGCTTGAATGTCTCCACGAATGGTAGTCCCCTTCTTAACATCAGGAATGCTTATCCAGTGTACCTCTTAGGAGGTGGTGGGTGTTTTCTAGGCGACATGTTATTTAGGAAGGCAGTGGCTGTTAGTTCTTATGGGCAGAAAGAGCATGAGTTCACTGCACCATTGGTGGTACCTTATCCTGTGTGTGTTAGCCATGGGCTATGGGATTTCTGAAGGATGCATGTGCTATTGGAAGCGTTCGTATATTCACCCCTTTGTTTTATGGAGAAGAGTTGACATTTTTGGCCCCTAAAGTCATGTACCACTGGGCATGTTAATCTTCTTGACTCAAGGCACTGGCTGGTTGTACAATGTGTTCCATAGGCTTGGTCTGTGCCTTTATCAGTAACAAGAAATCTATTGCAAGACCATGGATAGCATTAAACAGATCTCATTGAATCCGTTTAACTTTGTCCTGTGTTTGTCAAGGGTTGCCTTGAGTTTGGTACTGGACAGGAGATGATGCCGATGCTTATGAAGTGCATCATGTCAGTGGTGTATGTGACAAAAGCTGTGAAACACACCATGTGAAACACCAGGAGGTGAAGTGGCCAGGCAGTATTAAGGTTTAGGGAATTAGTGAGTTGTGTCTATCAATAGCTAGTCCAGTAGTAGAGGCTATGGTGGATTCCATAGGTGGATTCTATCCAGAGGAGGGCCACAAAGGTGCTCCGAGGGTGAGAGAGTTGGGCTTGTTCAGCCTGGAGAAGAGTAGACTGAGGGGGAGACCTTAGAGCAGCTCCCAATGCCTAAAGGGGCCAAAAGAAAATCTATACTGACCTAAGGTGGAGATTTGGGTGATTTATGGAAATGATTGCATGATGTGTTCAGGATGATACTGTGATTAAAACCTTAACTGCTGATCTGAGTTCCTGTGCAAATGACTCGTGTCATCAACAGCAGTTGAAAGATCTACAGCCTGTGTATGGCATAACCTCCTCCAGAGGCGTGAGCAGATGATGCCCCATCCTGCTTTCTTTGTTCAGACCCATTGGAAGTTTCTCTTTGCACACTTATGCTTTAGTAAGGCTATATCCAAAGCATTGGTGGGTTCAAAGTCACTTACGTGGTGTACACTAGTGGCTGGCATGAATGGTGATTTTAAGTGTTTTATCAGCTTTCCCACTTCTTATCTTCTATTTTGAACAGTATAGGGTCAGTTGGAATGCAAGACTGTTATGCACAACTGAAATGGAAGCTGGGACCAGGGGATAAAACCCCATGCATACATCTGTAAGCCATTATAATAATGACTATGCCAGTCTTACCCAGTCAAATGTCGCAACATAGACGATCAAGACGTGTTCCTTTCAGTGTGGGGCACTCACCAGGGCCAGGCTGTGTGGACTCTGTGACTCAGAACAGGAGTCTTTGGGCAGGTTTTGCAGAACTGAGAGAAGCTGCTGTAGTCTTGCATGTGTCAGCTTATATATATATATATATCTATCTATACACACACACACTTATACATATGCTAGTTCCAAAAATGCATGTCTTAAAATGGGAATCTGTTCCAGTTTCATTGTCTGGTGAAATACCGTGTGCCCAGAGCTGCTGAGCTCTGGCCAGTGATGACCTCCTGGGGCAGAACATCTCCAGCCCAATGCAAGTGCATGTCTTGATGTTTCTAGAAGTGAGCTGTCATGTTACCCAATGCCTTTCCTTATCTTTCTTCCCCTTTTTGTCTACACCCCCCAAGTCAGGGGAAGACGGATGTTGACTTCTTTGCCTAAAATCAGCCAGGGCTTCCATACAAGCTTCCATTCAGGCGAACTTTGATTCGGTGGCTTCACACGTGAGCTGCCTGGGCATTCTTCTCACTCCTCTTCTGGAGACGGCAGATGGCTGAAGTGGGAAGCTACTACAGTTAGTCTGACTACTGAGTAAATGTGTACAATCACACTTGCGAGCTGGTGCAGCTTTCTTGTACAGACAATAACTTATTCCTACCCTGCTTGCTTTGCATTCTTCCAGCTCTGCCAACTGCAGGCAGTTTGTGACTACAGTCAGAAGGCAGCCTGTTTAAGAAACAGAATTTACAAACTTAATCCACACTTGGCGTTAAACTAGCTCCGTCACATCAATTGTAGGAATTTAGTTATTACTTTGTGGAGTGGTTAAAACTGCAACGGTTAGCTCAAGAGAGCCAAGAGATGCACATAATCAGTATGAAAATCAGGTACCTTGAGCCAAAGCCTGTTTTTTTGCTATCACTCTCCCCTTACCCATAGCCCATCCACTTCAGGTAATCCAAAATGTGGAGGAAGACAAGGTGACTGGATCTTGACTTGTGTGATGTTGGTCCAGTCAGTTCCCTTTATCCCACCTCTTTTCCTTGCTTTCACAAGGTATGGTATAAGTATTGCTTCCTGCTCTTGTGGGTATCTGGGCAGCCTTTCTGAGCCACCAAACTACTCACCAGGATCCCATAATGGACGGTAACTGCAGCTCCCTGGCTGAACTGGGTGCTGCTGGTCAGTATTAGTGCATGTTCCCCATCACAGTCCTCTAGTGCAGACCTCAACAGCCTCGGCACCAGTGCAGTTGGTTTGGGAAATCCATTTGCTTACAGCGGGTGAGAGCTGAGCCAGGAAACTTCTCTTGAAAGGCCTTAGGAAGAGAAACGTGGCCAGACAAGGGTGTGTGTTGGAAACCAGTCCTTGTACTGTGTGTATTCAAGATGGTGTGGGAGCACGGCGCAGGAGACAAAGTTGTCCTCAAAGTGGAGCTGCTAATAAAATGATGGTATTAGTGCCTTCTTGTGAGACGAGTGTTTCCCTAATTGCTAAGGAAAGTTACCTGTGGGCTGTATTCTGATGCCTATGCCTTTACCTGCAGCAGAAGCAAAACAATAACTAGGTGCCCATTTATGTAGGTGATGGCTCAAGCACTTCTTCTTTCCTGGGTGAGATTCTGTCACGTTTTTCATCATTTATCTGTATTGTATTTGTTGAAATTTCTCAAGTTCTATTCAGGAGGGTACTTTAACCTCTGGACAACAGTTATTTTCATTTGAAGTAGGGGCTAAAAGGAGAGGATCCGTGCTGTTCCTTGTACTTCAGATAGAAATCCCTGATCTTCACCTTCAGTCTTGTGCTCCAGCTGATTTCCATTACAATTTACCGAAGCAATGAATTCAATAAATGAGGGAAACATCCTTGACTAAAAGTAGTTGTGCTTTACTAAGCCTTTAAAGTGCTATAGATGCTTCTTTGGAGTCCCTGCCTTACGGAGCAGACACACTCAACCGTGGTTGTTAGAAGCTGAACAACTGGTGTTGTCAGGAAACAGTGTTTTAAAATGCTGAGCTTGTTATCTGGTAATGAAACCATGAAGTCCATGAATTTTTTGTTGGAAGGAGGAGAAGCGATCTACAGGTGTTATAGGGAATGGTTGTTCGTCAGGTACCTCACTACCTGTGATGGAGGAAAATGAACATGAGCCGGCTGCAGTGTGCGCTCGCAGCCCAGAAACCAACCGTATCCTGGGCTGCATCAAGAGGAGCGTGACCAGCAGGTCGAAGGAGGTGATCCTGCCCCTCTGCTCTGCTCTCCTGAGACCTCACTTGGAGCATTGTGTGCAGTTCTGGTGTCCTCAACATCAAAAGGACATGGAACTGTTGGAACAAGTCCAGAGGAGGCCACGAGGATGATCAGGGACTGCAGCACCTCCTGTATGGAGACAGGCTGAGAAAGTTGGGGCTGTTCAGCCTGGAGAGAGAAGGCTGCGTGGAGACCTCAGAGCAGCCTTCCAGTATCTGAAGGGGGCCTACAAGGGTGCTGGGGATGGATTATTCATCAGGGACTGTAGTGACAGGACAAGGGGTAACGGGTTCAAACTGAAACAGGGGAAGTTTAGATTGGATCTAAGGAAGAAGTTCTTCACTGTGAGGGTGGTGAGGCACTGGAACAGGTTGCCCAGGGAGGTTGTGAATGCTCCATCCTTGGCGGTGTTCAAGGCCAGGTTGGATGAGGCCTTGGGTGCCATGGTTTAGTGCGAGGTGTTCCTGCCCATGGCAGGGGGGTTGGAACTGGATGATCTTAAGGTCCTTTCCAACCCTATGAGTCTATGATTCTATGAAACAACCCCTTTAACCAAGTCACTGAAGTCGAGATTGGGTCAGCTTAGAACTTATCCAACTATTGGTGTCCTGGCCATCACCGAAATACCACTATGATCAGTTTTTACCTCCTAGAGACCCCTGGGGCTGTATTCTTGATTTCTTCCTCAGGGCCTCCTTTTTCTGTCATTTGGACCCATGCTTGCCCTTTCTATATGTGGATTTGTTTCTATAACAGAACTGTTACTCACACTTTCCTAATCGTGGCTGGATAGGAAGTGGCAAAAAGATGTGACACATCTTGTTTTTCACTATGAAAGTCACTGGTGCTGACAGCGCAGCAGCTAGAACTTCATTTACTAGCCGGAGCATCCCGTGTGTGCAGCATGCATATCCTACCGCACTGGAGCTATGGCATCTTGCAAATGAACTTTGAATCCAGGGAAGGGATAAATGTGCATGCACCTTCATCTGTGGTCATCTGTAAATCTAGCTTGAGTCAGGGCCATGACTGGATGTTCATTCTTAGCCTGTTATAGCACTGTTGGCCATTCAGGCTCAGATAGGTCCTTCACTGCGGGCCTCATCAGTTGTTATTACGTCCATTTATTCATAGCTAGCAGGCACAGAAACTAAAATGGTTACAGCATTTCCTCGCTGTTATTACTCAAAACAGAAATATTCTGGCTGCTGTTTGCATGCCAACTGTTATGGTGATCTGCAAGCAGTGACTAATCGAATCATCTGCAAATGCGTCTCCTGCTGCTGCCTGAGGGGAGGTTATGGCTAAATCCCAGTGCTGGACAACACCTCTGTCTGCTGCTCTGAGTTCTGCCCAGGTAAAGGTTGATCTGAGAGTTGAACCGACACTCAAGTGGTAAATGCTCCATCCCTGGCAGTGTTCAAGGCCACCTTAGATGGAGTCTTTGGTGCCATGGTTTAGTGTGAGGTGTCCCTGCCCATGGCAGGGGGTTGGAACTGGATGATCTTAAGGTCCTTTCCAACCCAAACCATTCTATGGTTCTTCAGTTCAGTTTCCTGAAACAGTAACCAAGCCCGATTATTTGGGCATCCCAGTGTTCAGGGATAAGCAATGGAAGCATAAACCAAGCTGAGGACAAAGAGAAAGATCCAGGGTGTTCTGTAGCCACTTAGAGTGAAAGCAGAGACAGTGGAGAGCTAAATGAGTTGAGGATGTTGAGGTGCAGGCGTGGACTTTGAGAAAGAAGAGCTGAGACTAAAAGAAAGTGGTTCTGAATGTGCTTGTGTAGAGAGTAGCTGGAAAAGCAGATTCTCAATGGAGGAATTGCTGTTTAGTGAGCAAACTGAGATGATCAGCTTTGGTGTGGCGAGAGCCCTGGAATAATCCGTCAAACTAATGGCATGTTGAGTCACTCGGAGCTTCTCAGCATGTGGAAAAGAATCCTAGAAAGATTTGAGGTTTGACACAGATCCCAGTCACCCACGGGTGAAAGAGTTTAACCTCGAGAAGCCCAGCTTGGAATTGGTGCCTGCGTCGGTCACTCCTACTTGCTGCTTGTAAGCACAGCGGTCACAGGGATCTGCAGTCTACTGGAGAGTCGCTAACAGAGACCTATGTCCCAAAGTGTTTGGTTTATTGTATGATTACGGGCTTTAAGCTGCTTTTTGGTTTACTGTATACTTAAAACTAAGATGAAAGCTGGTTTAATAGCCATAGCTCAGCTTTTTTTAGGTGAATGACTTGGAAACCTCTCTTAATCCACAAAGCTTCTGAAGAAATGTAGTGGATCAGAGGACTGGCATGTGAAGGGGTGCTGAACCTGATTCTTGAAACAGCCGTTAGGCTCCTAACTCCATCTCTTCCTCTCCTTTCTTACATATGGAAAGGTTTTAGTGTGAGTTCTCCAAGAGATTTCATAGCAGTCGTACACCTATTCCAGAGACTTTGATGTGTCTCTTGGCTGGAATGAGTAACTTAATAGCCTACTAATGGATACCCATTGTAATGATTTCTGTGAAGCAACTAATGTGTATCTGTTTGTTTGTTTTCAGTGGTCACAGGAGCTACTGATGGAATTGGGAAAGCCTACGCGGAAGAGGTAAGAATTCTTTATCACTTGGAAGTGTATCTTGATCCTTGGTGAGATGTCATGCTGTCTCAACTCAGTCAAACAGCAGGTTGAATGTCCCAACCCTATCTTAACATAGATAGAATCATAGAATAGTTAGGAAAGGACCTTAAGAACATCAAGTTCCAACCCCCCTGCCATGGACAGGGACACCTCACACTAGATAGCTGTAGGGAAAGAGGTCTCCTGCCTTACCTCCCTCTGGTGACCATCCGAAAGTTGAATCCCTTTTTGTTTCCTTCCTTTATTTGTGAACTCTATTTTCAGCCCTTTTCCTTCTGTTTTTATTTTAGACTTTTTTTAGTTGTTAAAATTATTTTCACTTTCTCAACCCTTGGTATTTCTTTTTGGTATTTCCAGGCACTGACTAAATGGCATTCCTAGCTGCCTGCAGTATGTTCCAATTATTCTCTGTCGTTCATGAAGTCTCTGAAGCTGGGTTTTACCTCTGTCTCTTTTACTGTACTTTTGCTCTTGATGGATATGTGGGCTTCAGATACGGTACCGGAATGTATTGCTTAAGACAGAAAGTGCCTGTTAGTATGGGGCAATTTAGCCTATAAGCCCAGAGAACATCATGACAAATAGTGCTGACTACAACAACTTACAGCAAAAATAACTTTCACCTCCAGCATCAGTATCCGAGTGAGCCTGTCTGTACTCATTTCTGTGTTCTCTGAAACACCAGCATGACTTTGTGAGGAGATCAACTGAGAGAGATTCCCTTTCTCCTCAGTTTTCCATTCTGCTGAGCCCACAGGGAAAGAATCATAGAATCATAGAACAGTTAGGGTTGGAAAGGACCTTAAGATCATCCAGTTCCAACCGCCCTGCCATGGGCAGGGACACCTCACACTAAACCATGGCACCCAAGGCCTCATCCAGCCTGGCCTTGAACACCGCCAGGGATGGAGCACTCACAGCCTCCCTGGGCAACCCATTCCAGTGCCTCACCACCCTCTCAGTAAAGAATTTCTTCCTTAGATCCAATCTAAACTTCCCCTGTTTAAGTTTGAACCCGTTACCCCTTGTCCTGTCACTACAGTCCCTGATAAAGAGTCCATCCCCAGCATCCTTATATCCCCCCTTCAGACACTGGAAGGCTGCTCTGAGGTCTCCACGCAGCCTTCTCTTCTCCAGGCTGAACAGCCCCAACTTTCTCAGCCTGTCTCCATACAGGAGGTGCTCCAGTCCCTGATCATCCTCGTGGCCTCCTCTGGACTTGTTCCAACAGTTCCATGTCCTTTTGATGTTGAGGACACCAGAACTGCACACAATGCTCCAAGTGAGGTCTCAGGAGAGCAGAGCAGAGGGGCAGGATCACCTCCTTCGACCTGCTGGTCACGCTCCTTTTGATGCAGCCCAGGACACGGTTGCTTTCTGGGCTGCGAGCGCACACTGAAGCCGGCTCATGTTCATTTTCTCATCGACCAACACCCCCAAGAACTGTCCATCTTCATGGGTAGCCCTTGTCCTTCAGGTTTCCTTTCATACCTGTGAGCCCTGCCATCTGCATCCCTGGCCCCTGAAGTTCCTTTCTGCTTTGCAGCAAGTAGCACCTTGTCCTACGGGATCAAGAAAGGGATGTTTGCTGCAAAAGGAGTGAAGCCTGGTGCCAACAGCACCCGATTCTGGTGTAAACCTGACAGCTCCTGTGTGCCCAGTATCCAGTTATGTGGCTCTGAAGCAAATGATGCAGTACTTAAATTGCATAGAGCAAATGGAAGGAGGTCACTGTGGCCAGGGCATAGCACTGTCAGGAGGAAGCCCTCTGGTGTGAGAGACACCCCCTGAACGTCATGGAAAATCAGGTTCAGGATCGATGTGTGAGGTTATGGGGTGAATGAAGCCACAAGTTGCTTTGTGTTCTATGAGATGCTTCTGGGAAGCATTGACTGTTTCAGCTTCTTTGCTGTAGTTGCTGTAGGCACAGAGCACCCCAAAGGGTACAAATATTTATTCGTGGGCTATAGATTTTTTAATATAAAATATATATATATAAAATACCACATTTTTCATGGATTAGATTTATTATTGCCACTTTATTTAGGATAAAACACAAATCACTCTTGCAGTTCAGGTGGATGAAGAATACTCAATGAAGTCATTTTGGGTATATGGTGGAATGTAGAATACCTAAAAAGACCTCTCAATCTTTCCATTAACTCTAGAGATGTCTTCGTAAGGCTGCCAGCAAAGGCTTGACTTGCTCCTAGAAATCCCCTTCAGGTCACTATAAGTGCCACTGCCGTGCAACTGCTTGGGCACTGATGGCTGTGATTATAATCATGTAGATAAATTCCTTCTCCTTGGAAGAGTTTGTGAGAAGTGTAATGGTGTGTTGAGAATCACTTCTTTGAAAGGCTAATACAGCCACCAGTGATCGATGGGAGGATGTTACAAGTATGTGGATTCTCTGGTTGTACTTTGCTCTGTTGGTTACTTTCCTTCTTTTCCAAGCAAAGGCCACTCTTGCACTGTTAAGATCTTTACTCTTTGCTCAGTTAAGAGTAGCTCATCACTAGACCCCTTCTTCGTGAGAGTTATGCCATGGTAAATGCAAGTTTTCTTCTCTGTCCGGGTGATCACAGAATCAACTAGCTTGGAAAAGACCTTTAAGATCATCAAGTCCAACCATTACATGGTGATGCTCACCCAGTCTTTGATTCCATAGCAGCATGCATCCGCCCTCCCTTTATTTTTTTAAAGGCTATGGTCAGGAGTTGCTATTTGTTGTCCTTCTGTGCTGTTTGCTTTTGCAAATCACGAGTTAAAATGTGATCCTAGATGTATTTGTATGGTAGTGATAGACTACAGGTTGCGATCCCATTGTATGCTCTGCAGGACTCTGCTTATGCGCATTTGCTCAGTGTTGGTTTTTGTAGATCCTCTTGTTATACCTCCTCTAAGGAGAGTTTTAACTCTGCTTTGGTGGTTGTTAATGACATTCTATCTTGGAGGGAAAGGGCTTTAACGGCAGCTGTGTGTTGCTACCAAGGTGGAAAATGTGGTAGTTACTAGCAGCATTTAAGGGAATCAGACAACATCCACCAACACCATTAGAATGGTGACTCTCACTTGCATCAGTCTATAAGAGCATCTTCTCAATGTTTGCTACTCTGGGTGAGTGTTTGTGATTGGTTTTAAGGTCTTCTCATTCAGCCTTTTCATGACCCTATGGATGCTGGCCATAGATCCAATTACAATGACAGGTTATCTACAAAGCAAGTCTGTCTTCCCTTTGTCTTATGTAAAAGTGTAAGTAGTTATTAGGATTTCAGAGGATTGTTATTGCTCTTTGGACTGTTGTGGTCCCTTTCAACCCACTAAGCCTCTACAGTGAAGTCAGAGCACTCAGCAGGAACTGATTTGCTTACATTCAAACTGAACTTGCTGTTGAGCACTGTGTCATTTCCAGGTTTTATTACTTGTTTTAGTGGTAGCTGTTGCTAGTTGCTGGCTCTTTCCTTGGCCATTCTATGTGCTCTGTACTCAGGTATGGATTTCCATTTCCAGATGTGCTTCTCGGAGCATGTCCCTTTAGTGTGAATATAGCAGCAGTTTGTCAAGCTTGTTCTCGTGGTAGAAGCTTTCTAAACGTGCTGAAGTTCCACTGACTGGGTGCCTTGGCATTGCTTTACTTCCTGGGCATTTGAGCTAAGTACAGCCAGGTACTTTTCCATCAATCTCAGGTTCCCACTTAAGCAATGTGAGACCCTGGAGGTCATGACTGCTGAGAGCAAGCAAACTGCATGTCAGCACTCTGCAGCTTGTACCCATGAGGAACATCTCTGAGGCTTTTATGCCCTTTGGGACCACAGCTATTTCAGACTGAGTTAGACGACTGTCAGAGTGTCCTCAGTGTCACAGGCTGAGATAGTTGGAAGTAAAGAATTTGCCTTCACTGCCTTTATCCTGTGCAATGAGAACTCTTTGTTAATCGCTTCTGCCTGCCCTGCTTTCTAGGCCTACTGTTGGCTTTATGGAAAGTGTATTCCAGTGACTCAGGTGCTTATCTGGAGGTGGATGTGTTCATCTCTTTTAGGTAATTGTCCCCATAATACCAGATCATTTCCTCGAGTGGAAAGCTTAAGTTACCCATAAGCCTGAACTTGGCAGCAGTTTGTTAGTAGATCCTAGTGTGAGTGTCTTTAGTTTCATCACACCTCACTATGGGCCCATGAGAGATCTAATATGAGGTTTCTTCTGCTTAGAGATCACACATGGCAGTGAAGTACAGCGTTTGCTGACAAACTTCCTACTTCTCTCCGAAGGAAGCTTGAAAGGTGGATGGCATTAAGTTACTTTAGGTTGTGGTTGTACTGTGCTGTCGGGTTGTGGCGAATTAGGTTTCCTTTAAGACCTATTCTCATCTCCTTCCTGATGCGGTGAAGGGGTTTTATTGGAGCAATGTGAACTCTCCTGTTTTATATGTAGGTGTTAAGTGTCTGAAAGGCAGTGTCACCATGAACTGTGGATATATCGGTTTTACTTTTCACTGGAACAGGGACTTAGACAGTAGTCACAAACATTCCTTGCTTTCCTTGCAGAGTGATTCAGATATGGAGCTGTCTTCTTGCAGACACTTTTCTATTGACTTGTTAGATCCCATTTCGGTCTTGCGGTGCTAGGTCTGATTTGATGACCAGGATATGTTCTGACCACAGCTGAAGTTACCCTGCTAGCTTCTCTAAAACACCTGCATGAGTAAACTAACCTTTATACCTATGATTAGTACAAGTAAGAGGGAGCCTGACTAAAGGAAGACAGCATCGAGTGCTGGGGTCATTTTGCAGCATGGGTGTTCAAGTGACCATGGGTACGTTACCTTGGTGTGTTAAACTTAGTTATGGTGATATCTTCTTTGCTTTGGTGTAGAAGTGTTGTGAAATATCTGTTGTTGGTTTTCTGTTTTATATGAACTTGTATGAACAGATAATAAACTTGACATGAAGGGCATCAAGTAAGAAGCAGCATGGAAGTCGTTGTCCTGGTTTTCCCCTTCATGTCTCTATTTAAAATTGTAATGTTTTCAAACTTGCTGGTCACATTTGTTGTATGTCTGACAAATGATGCAGTTCCTTTAACTAGAATACTAACTTGGAAGTGATTTATGATGGTTCTTATGTCTCCTGTTTTGTTTTGTTGCAGTTAGCAAGACGTGGAATGAAGGTGGTTCTCATCAGTAGGTCAAAGGAGAAACTGGACAAGGTTGCGAGCGAAATAAGTGAGTTAAAACCTTCTTCTTTAAACTTCTTTGACAATCTTCAATGTCTTTTCCAACCTAGTTGATTCTGTGATTCACAGGCATGCTTATCAATTCATGCAATGGCACATGAATTTCATGCATGCTAATATATACAGCTCTGATTTTGAAAGAGGTTTGCTCTTGTGCACAGTGCAAATGTTACAGATACAAATGGTAAAGGCCTTGCAGATTAATTTTACAGGTGTTCATATTGAACTTCTCAGAACAATAGGGCTTAATACTGGAATCAGTATCTAAAACTCTTAGTCTTCCATAAGAGCAGCTTACCAGGTCAGACCAAAATATCACCTATCCCCGTAGTAGCTGTCTAAAATCATAATAGGTGCAAAAAGCGTGTAGCTGTTACACCTGAATATTCCCTCAGCTTGAAGCAAGTTTGATTTCATGGACCTCAGCCATAAGGGTGATTTCTTTTTAACTCAAAGCTGTTGAAAACACGTTCCTTAAGTTACTCATTGTATTACCGACTGCCTAAATTTATCTAAATCCTCCCTCTTTTGTTTCATTTGCATAAATTAGTCAAAGATCAGATTAGAGAGGTGTAAACTCTATTGGGGTGACGAGTGTTCATAGTCATAGTCATATGGAATGAGTTAATGTGTTTAAGAACACATGGTAGGGATTGTTTTGTTAGTAAAAGTGTGGTAAATGGCTGTAAAATGGGTATTTGTATGGGATCAGTTAGTAGAAAGCTTCCTCAGGTCTCGTGCTGACAAATGGTTTTCCAATCAGAGCTAAGTGTAACACACAAGAATTCTTCTTGTAATCTGTATCTCTTTTATTGAGGCAGATTTCATGCAAGGTTATTAGTTTATGTACAGTATGTCAAGATAAAGTGAGAAATGTAGCTTTGTGTGTAGAGGTGTTTGATAAGCAGGAGGGAGAGTTCTGCACTATAAGACCGGTTTCTCAGCATAATGATGTTGGGCGTGGGAAACCTTTAAGACTATTGTGCTGTGTGAAGCCTCAAGAAACTCCCTATACTAAGTTGTAAGGGGCTGCTTAGTGAATGTGTAAGGATGACTAAAAGACTCAAGGACTTCACCGTGTTTAATGGTAACTGATTTATGAGTTTACTGAAAGGGCACATGACTCTGTTGATATAAATGCTGCTATCTCTGATTTTTAGTGTCCAGTATAAGGTGGCATATGAAACTCCCTAGGCAGAAGAGTCTTCCTTTCTCTATGTTTCTCTATGTATGTGTAGGTGGTAGAGAGCATTCCTTCTTAGAGCAAAGAGGGCATCAGGTTCTATTTTCTGCTGGGTTGGAAGTAATTGGTATTGTTCATTAGAATCCTGTATTTAAGGATGTCACTGCGGTGTCTGGACATACCTGTGATGCTGTAGTCAGTACAGTCACAGTGTAAATGTAGTCAGTGTTTTAGCTAGACTGAGTTTTCCTGCATTCAGGCTCCTGTGGTCACTGCAGTCTGTTCAGGTGTTGTCATTTATAAGGTGGGTGACTTTTAGAGCTGCGGTTGTCACAACTGGAGTGTTTCCCTTGCAGGCCTCTAAAGTAGCTTTCAACTTCTTTATGGTGGTCCTGCAGTTGTTCTTCAGATCGACATGAGCTTGTTCCTCTTGAGTAATGACCCTTGGTCACTTTAAGGAAGAATGGCTCTTTATCTAATTCCAGTTCTTTGAGCTGGGTGAGATATGTGTGTTTTCTGTGCCTTTCTCACTTAGTTCATCCTAGTGAATGGATAGATGCTCTCTGCCACAAGCAACAAGAGGGCTTTTAAGGATCAGGTATGTTTGTTCTGTTTCAGAAGAATCCGTTCTTGTGCTCTTAGGGTATACTTGTATCAAGAGTGGTATCTATGTACAAAATGCAAGTTGCATAACCACCATCATGAGGGAAGTACTGATATGCCTCTCTGAATGTTGAATGCCAGCTGACCTGGATCAGATATTTCTCTGTGTGTATATGCACATTAACCTGGCTGTACTGATGCTCCAGGAAGGCCTGATGGTCTGAACTTGTGGCTTAGTTGGAGCAATAAATATCAGTGGATTAATGACACGTAGTTAAAGCCTTTAAAAGACTTTTCAATGTGTTTTCAAGCACGTTGTAAAGCTGATTTTTTTTGCAGAGTAGTTTAGTTCATGGCTATATTATTGTTGCAGCACCTTTGAAAAGTGTCTGTTGTATTACACCATTAAACACTTGCAAAGGGTTCAGAGAGGGTCAGAAAGAAAACTTCTCTGTGAATGGAGACAATTATTTGAATGCTGTGTAATGAGGCTGTTCTCTCATCCGCTGTATTCAACAGTGAGGTGTCCAAGACACCTCAGGTGCTCTGTGCCATCAATTGGTTCAAGAGCCATGGATTTGCAAGCAGAAAAGCTTCCCTTACTGCACTGCTGCCAATAGGTATGTTCTGAGCTGACTTGAGAAGAACTTTGCTATAGGAACTCATTACCTAGGGGCTGCTATATGAAGAACATAGTGAAAACCAGTCAAGCAGGGGCAGAGCTTTAAAGAGAGTTTGCCTGTAAGGAAATTGTCAATAGAATTTGGTATTTGTACACGTTATTGGCTGATGGCTTCACAGGACCAGTCATGGAGTTGTGCACGAGCTGTGCACGTGCTTAGCTACTGCTTAGGTTAGTTGTAGCTAAGTAGCGTTCCTACTTGCAAGTGTAAGTATCTACTTACTTGCAGGTAAGTGCATATAAATACAAGAAGGGAGATTTTAACTCTGTCATCAGTTACTATATAATTCAAAACTCTGTTTTTTTAAGTAAACCCCCATTTTCTGCTTTGAAGTTGGTGGTTGTCAGTATTTGTTAGTATTACATACACCCAGGTAATAATATTAGCCCCTAATAAATTGTTTGGACTGAAAAAACCCTGATTTCTTTTCAGTGTATTGTCACAAATGATCATTTAACTGGAATACAGTGTCTTTTAAGCCTATAATACTGTTCAAGAACTAGTGTCCAGAACTTTGATTCTGCTAGGTGTCTGTAAGAAAATAGAGGGTTTTGCAACTAAATCTGTGTAGCTGACTACTTCCAATAGTTTCCTGAGCTCAGTGTAGCGTTCCTGAGTTGCTTGGTCCTGGTAGTTTCATCTTGCCCTACTCTCTAACCCTAAGGTTCTGGGTGCATCATAAACTGATAGCTGTCATGTTTAGACTTGGGGTCTATGGTGTTGTCGCTACTCTGGCATGATTTGTGAGTACAAGAAAGGAATGGGATATGGTGCCAAACCCAGAAATGTTCCTTCTCCGTTTCCTAGGCAGGAAGCTTTTACTTCTGCTTTCTTGGTAACAACATAGCAGGGAGCATTGTGAAGCTGACCTGATGCTGACCACTCTGCTTGTGCCTTAGCTGTTACCATGACCTACTGCTGCAAATGGCCAGTGCACCCCATGGCAAATCTGGCCCTGCTGCACCTACCTTGCACCTCTTTGCCCCTTAATCTCTGCCCTCTCATTTGTGATTCCTCGCTCCTGCACCCTGGTTAAATCCTTGTCACAACTTGGAGTTGGCAGGTAAGAATACTTGCATTTAACAGAGGGGGCTGAAGTGCAGACAGACTTGGTGAGGAAGGGGACATCATCTTCCTACTTTCCTTGTTCAGAAATGACAAGGTTCACTTTCTTGAGTTTAACTCGAAGACAAACGGAATCCGGCAGTTATTTTGACCTTTTGTGATCTATTTCAAGGTAAATTAATGGGTTTGCAGCCTTCTATCACCTGAACCCGCTCGACATACTTGAAATTCCCCTGTATTTCTTGCACTTGACAAAATGCTTTCAAACGTTTTCGCCTTGTTTTGATGCACTGAAGTCACCTTTCACAGACAGTTGCAGCATCAGGGTCTTTGATTTGAAATGAGCTCTCGGTTTTCATCTCTGAAGGAAGTTTCTCTTGGATGAAGTGAAGAAAGCTCCTGTGGTTTTGCCTAGAATGGTGTTGGCCGCTTCCTAAAGGAGCAGTTGTCAGACACTGTAGAGATCTGATGGAGGGTTTAAGTTGAATACATTTAATTTGAATACATATTAATTTCTCAATACATTAATCATAGGATCCCAGACTGGTTTGTGTTGGAAGGGACCTTAAAGCTCATCCAGCTCCAACCCCTGCAGTGGGCAGGGACACCTTCCACTAGAGCAGGTTGCTCCAAGCCCCTGTGTCCAACCTGGCCTTGAGCACTGCCAGGGATGGGGCAGCCACAGCTTCTCTGGGCACCCTGTGCCAGCGCCTCAGCACCCTCACAGGGAAGAGCTTCTGCCTAAGAGCTCATCTCAGTCTCCCCTCTGGCAGGTTAAAGCCATTCCCCTTGTCCTGTCCCTACAGGCCCTTGTCCAAAGCCCCTCTCCAGGTTTCCTGCAGCCCCTTTAGGCACTGGAGCTGCTCTAAGGTCTCCCCTTCAGGAGCCTTCTCTTCTCCAGGCTGCCCCAGCCCAGCTCTATGAGCCTGTCTTCATAGGAGAGGTGCTTCAGCCCTCGCAGCATCTTTGTGACGCTCCTCTGGACCTGCCTCTGTGGTTTGTTTTTTTTCCCCCTTACTCCCTCTCTTTTATCATCTTCTCTTGCATTTTCTCAGCATAACTTTGTTTGGATTAACTGGAAGAAACTAAGCAGAATCCTTAGGGAGAAATACATGTCAGAGGCCCTGAAAGCCCCAGGATGCAGTCCTAGGACTACTTCACCTTTTAGGATAACTTCTGCAGGTAACTAGTGACATCCATGCAAAAGGACTTCGTTTACAGATCAGCTGTCAGCATACAGCATAGCAGACCACGTTGTCATAGTTGATTTGAAGGATGAAACCAGCTTGAGGACGTTTAGCAGTCGGTGTCGCGGGTTACACATAGCAGTAAGTGATCTGTAAGTTCCTAGCAGAAGATGCTATTTCACACCTAGCAAGACCGAGTTAGCCTCTTCCAGAAAGCATTGGAAGCTTGCTTGCTGTGAACCTCACTGCCAGAGTGCTTCTGTGCAGTATTTGTTGGGTTAATAGTGCGTAAACCACATGAAGGCCAGGAGAAGGAATGTGTAAAGGTGATTTAAATGTGAATTTAGGTGCTTTGAGTTTTCTTTTGTGAATGTAAACTACAGCAGAAGTAGCCTCTTCCACACCTCACATACTATGTATATTGTGTCTATGGGTTCAGGGCTACCTCTGGGACCTAATGGTGTCTTACGTCTTAATGTTTTACACACTAGGTAATAGGATCAATGGGGCAGAGGACTTACTCGGTATTGGAACCCAGAGTGAAGAACCAGGAATTAGTCATCCCTGCAGGCATTCAGGGTCACTGCATCTGCCTGGCAGTCGGCTGGGGGAATAGGTTGCATTTTCCTTAATACACAAGAACTTACTGCCTTTCTTTGCTGCCCAATGAAGCTGTGGCTGCCCCATCCCTGGCAGTGTTCAAGGCCAGGTTGGACAGGGCTTGGAGCAACCTGCTCTAGTGGAAGGTGTCGCTGCCCACAGCAAGGGGTTGGAATTAGGTGAGCTTTAATGTCCCTTCCAACCCAAAATGTTCTAGGGTTCTATTTATAACGTAAGCTTTAGTGGATGCTGAGACCAAGAGCCCTTGTGCTAGTCCCTGGGCCATTAAACACCTTCTGTTAACACAAAAGCTGCAATACATTGCTTATCACTTTGAGTGTATTATAAACTGAATATTACATGGAAAAATGAGCATTGGGTTGTTTCCACTGAGTGAAAGTCTGTTTTGCAAGTCTGGTTTAAGGCAATTGGTGGAAGCTCTATTGCTGAGAGACTTAAAATTGGGCCTTTTAAGAGGCTCTGCAGGGAGCAGTCTCTGGCAGGAGGACTGGATGATACAAGCAGCGCTGTCCTTCTGCAACTTCATTCTGTGACTGTGTATTTTAGTCTCTTGTCACTTTTTTAGCAGGTTGAGTTCCATTACACCAAACCCTTTTTATCTGTCAAAGCTCTCAAAATCCCCAATGGACGGCTCTGCTGAGGAAATAGCGATAATCGCTTTTATGGTTTCTTCAGGAATACGTTGTGGTGAGGAAAATAACGTTAGTTAGAAGCTCCTCGTAGAGAGAGCAATCTCAGTTGTTCTGTTTTCCAGAGCAAATTACTTAGGGGCAAAAAATGCACGATGATGGAAAATGAGCCATTGTAAAGATGGTGTAGCTAATAGATACAAGTGTGCTTGCTGTGTAACTCCTTCAGCATGAGCAACACTTCCAGTGCTGAACTGGGTCCTGCACTACTTTGTGCATTAGATCTGGGCTAATAAACTGTGTTTGTCCTTAGTAGCACTGTGGAGGACCCTGAAAACTGTGCTTTTAAGTGTCTGTCTTTTGACTGCAGTGAATGCTTATCTGTGGATGCTGAATGCAGATGAAATTATAGGCGACATAAGAAAGGATGCTGAATTAGCCTAGAAGCTCATTTTACTTGTTAAATTTGTTTTCATCAATCTAGAAATGTTTTGATGCTCACTTTTTAAAGTAAGGGCACGATGTTTTTGTTAATCCATGCTATGATCCGTTTCAGTCTCTGCAAGTGACTCTTAAGTTCCTCTTAAGGAATTGTGGTCATTCTGGAGCTCACTCTGCTGAACTTAAATCTGGGGAAAAAATAAAGGGAAAAGTTAGGTTTTTTTCTAATTAGTGTTCTAATAATGATAAATCTGGAGATTTTAGACTTTTATTTGTAAATAGTAATGAATACTTCGTGTTTACACGTATGTACATAGTGTGTGCATTGTCACAGTCAAGCAAGAATAATAACATGAGGAAAACTAAAGGTTACATGAAGTACTGGAAATAGTCTATATGCCCTTCCTGAAATGAGTTAGTAAATTGAAGTAGCTTTCTTCATGCTGTGTGAAAACCAGCCCCACCAGTGAATATCAGAAAAAGCCTTGGAGAGGGTTGAAGATAGTGTCAGGAAAAGAGGAGACATGGAACGGGAGCTTGAGATGCTGCCTGTCACACAGTACTAACCTTTCCACTCCTCAAGTGGCACTTCTCTCTGGAACATCTCTGGGATTGCATCCTCTTTATCCAGCTTCAGCCTCAGTGGATGTATATGGAGGTAGCGATGAGGAAAGCCACACAAGGGCAAAACAGTGCTCTTCATAAGCAGGACTTGTGACTGTCCTCATGCAGGTACCATGTTACGGGTGGACTCGATGATCCTAAAGGTCTTTTCCAACCTGGTTGATTCCATGATTCTATGTCGGTGTCTTGTGCCAAACTCCATCATGGCATACTGGAGCCAGGGATGTGTGCTGAGTATCAAAGCTGTGCTCCCCTTGCTACCTGAAATAACACTGATGGGATGCCCAGAGAAGCTGTGGCTGCCCCATCCCTGGCAGTGCTCAAGGCCAGGTTGGACACAGGGGCTTGGAGCAACCTGCTCTAGTGGAAGGTGTCCCTGCCCGAGGCAGGGATTGGAGCTGGATGAGCTTTGAGGTCTTTTCCAACCTGAACCATTCCATGGTTCTATGGCATTTGGAAGCATTGCAGTGCCTTGACTGTGCAGCCCCCCTGGCTGTCAGCCTCTGCAGCTGCTTTTATAGCCTGCTTGATTTTGTAGGGTTTTTTTTAGTTAGCTTTGTAATTAGGACAGGCTCAATTTAGGAATTCTTACAATGTTGAGCATAGTATTTGGGTGAATGGGCTTATTGATTGATCCTGCATGTTGCTAAGAGTGTTCTGACTTGGTGCGTGTGTCTTAGAAGCTGTGATATATTTTGACGTTAATTGGAGTCAGGGAGGAGCGAATGGAGGCAAGTATTAATAAAGTGTGTTTTCTTCCTATGTTTTGCAGTAACAGAACTGCTTATGCACATTAAAAACTTCAGTGATCCCTGTGGCTCAAGGGGTTTTGGGCTTTCACTTAGAGATCCATCTTCTGCTGTGTTGTCTTTGAGAAGTGAGGAATTGGCTTGTGTGTGCGTGTGTGTATTGAAACTTAAAAGCTGTTTAACAGAGCTGTAACACTTTCAGTAAGGTCTGGCATTTTTTACCCATTCTGTACTTCCATGTAATTAGGTGTTTAGAATATTCGTTATTCTTAAGGAGGCTGTGGCTATGAAATTACATGTGCAACCAGTGCAGTGTGAAAGGAGTTCCCTGGCAGTGTGGCATGTAGAGTTGAATAAAAGGGATCTGAACCTATTTGTTAGTGCCTGATCAAATGTGCATAAGTATTTGCTTTTAGAATTGTGGTGGAACATAGCAAGTTCTGTCAGATTGCATGCAGGCATTGCATTATGCTATACACGCTGCTAGAGTGTAGCATTTCTACCTGGAGACTTCTTTTGCCAGGTGCAAACGGAGCTTTCTTTTAGCTGCAATTTCCTGCAACTTCTGTTATTCCTCAGGTTACCAGTGCTCTGCTTCAGAGTTTTATAGGAATGTCTATAACTGATGTATCATAGTTCAAATCCTACTGTTACCTGTTGCTGTGTATCTGCTCATCTTCTCATGGGGCGTCTGCTGTGCAGTATCCCCCTGGATTGAAGTTCAGCACTGACCCTTCTTTATCTTCTGTGCTGCTTTCCAGGCCTTGGTCTTTCTTGTTTTCCCTATCAGAGAAATGAGACACAAGAGCCATCATTTGGGACAAGGACTGATACAGCAACACAAATGGGAGTTAGTTTGTCTATGGACTTTATAACTGAAACAACATGCAGAAGACACCAGAGCTTTTCCTCTCGATCATCTTTCCTGTGCTATTGGGATCTGATTCCTGAAGAACATTGCAGGTTGTCCAGGGTTTCTGCTCTTTTTGCTCATAAGTGTCCATCACTCCTCTTGTAGTTCTGTATTTCACTGTGACTGATGGGGGGGGTTACATCTTGGTTTACGTGTCTTTCTCAATATCTTGGACTTCATTGAGTAACTTAGAACTGTAACTAACAGTTGGTCTCTATTCTGCTGAAAGGCAAAGCTCATTCCTTGCATTCTTATGTCCCTACAAAACGATCAGAAAAAGCTACGTCGTTATACCCAGCTGACTTTAACCTGCTTCTATATGATGTATAATACCAGTGTGTAGTAACAGTCCCCTGTTACCAGTCTGGAAGTACTGTATGGGTTCCATCCATACATGATACTTGCTGTGCTACTTCTGTGAACTCTGAAAGTCCCACATTGGATACACTCCCCAAAGGGATGTCTCTCCCTTAAGAAACCCCAAAGGCTTTGCAGATCTATCTGCAGCCACTCTGTAGTCTTAAATTCTTCATCTGTGCCCTGCATAGATGCAGTACTAAAAAGCAGGAGGTTTTCATGCTTTGCTTTCATCTCTCAGCTTCTTACCCTTTATTGAAAGGTTACAAATTCTCTTTCTGGAGACCGGGTACTGGCTTAGGGTGAGTTTTGCCGCTGCGGTGGTACTGGGGAGATGACATCTTTATTTGTGGATGTAGTTGAATCTCCTTACTTAAAGCCATATTTCCCCTCATGTATGATGAAGAATGGTGAGCTATTTTTCTGCTCCTTTGCTTGCTTCTCTGGCCATCCTGAAGCTAAAAACCATCTCTGGCCATCCTGAAGCTGAAAACCAAGTGAGGCTTCTTTTAAGCTTTCACGAGCAGTTGCTTTATACCTCATCACTGTGTTGGTGATACTGATATGAGGCTTTGAATATAAAGCCATGAGATGCTTCAGTTCTAGCAAGAGGTTTTTAATGGACTTTACCTGAGCTTGAGGTAACAGTTCCCAGGATCTGCTTACAATGTGAGCCTCCTATCCTGCGCTTCTCTCTTGCTCCTAGTTGGTTGTATGATTGTATGATCTACCTCTGTCTCAATTCTCTAGTGCCTCAGTTGTGCCTGCTCCATGACTACCTGCTTGCTGAAGTACATGGCTTCCACCCCTACCAGTCTGTCTTCCTTGAGTATTACTCCCCTCTTTCTCCTCTCCAGTGCAGCAGCATCATTTATGTGTGATGTTACTGGCTGCAAACTAACTTCATTTGGCATCTGGAGGTACTTTTTCCATCCTAAGGTAGAACCGGGGTTCTCCTCTGGGCCTCTTAGGTTTAACATGCTCTTTAGCAGCCTTTGTTCTTGCATTTGTAAGTAAAATCTAACGTCACATCTGTGTAAGAGTAGATACTCTTTTCCTGTGAGCTACTGATTACTTAAATCATATATGACTACATGAGTATCCTTTTAATAAGCATCCTGAACTTGACACATCAGTTATTCTTTACCACCTACACAAAAAGTGGCACTTTTTCCCAGTTATATTATGTTCCCTTTCTAATGTATTATTTTTATACTGCCTTTGTTTGCATGACAACTGTTTTTATATAGGTGTTGGTCTGGGGCATGCCTACGCCTCTGCAGTCTGACTGTGTTTGTGGGTTGCTATCTGGACATTTGTACTATTCTGCTCTATCACCAGGATGACTCTGGCTTGTTCATCCTTCCCACAGATGCTTTGTTGAGGCTTTGTTTGTGATCAACAACTTACTTGTCAAATGATGGTGTGGTTGCACAAGATCATTTCTGCTCTCGTTAGATCACCAGGATACTGTTGTGCATAGTTGGTCTCTTGCTAAGTGACCAGAAGTCATATAGGGCCTGTCAAAGAAGTGGTAAATGCTCCATCGCTGGCAGTATTCAAGGCCAGGTAGGATGGAGTCTTGGGTGATGTGGTCTAGTGTGAGGTGTCCAGGCCCATGGTTGCCATGGGTTGGAACTGGATGATCTTAAGGTCCTTTCCAACCCAAACCATTCTATGGTTCTATGACATGTGCAAGTTTAGTTTAAAACTTATTTTTAGGGTCAATACTGAGCTCACCTGATATTTTTAGTAAATGAGATGATTAAAACGCTGATGTGTCACAGTTGAGAAATGTGAAGGTCAGCTGAACCTCCTTTCTTATCCTTGAGACCTTATGGGTAGGTGATGACTGATTGCTGCACAACTATAGATAACTTCGTAGCGTAATACTCAGTCCTCACAACTGTTGGTGACAGAGTGGTGTACTGTTTGATCCCCACAACTGCTGATCAAGTGGTGGTGTAATATTCAGTCCCCTGCTAAGCAGCATTTGAAGTACCAGTTCCACTTTATGATATATCATAAAGAATGCTGGACGCTGGCAGATAACATCAGCTCTTTCAGATCCTCTAGCTGCTGACTGCAAAAGTTGGCTCAAAACCTATCTTAGGCTCTCTGTGACTGTCAGGTACCTCCTGGTCTTTGAGCTGAAAGCTCTATTGAGGAGTTGTAGGTTTTCCCTTCTTGGACGGCAGGAGCCCAGTCACTGCTAGATGTCCTGGATTAGGACATAGCCTGCTTGCTTCCTTCCCCATTACACTGTATCTCAGAGTCTTTTGGGAAGATAAACCAAGGATGTGTGCTACACTCTCTTCTAGCCCCTCTGCTTGAGAACATTTTAATCCTTCTTAAGAGCAAGGAAATTCCCTTTTCCATTGTTCATACGGAGCAGAGCACATCTGTTCTCTGCACCTTGTGCTGACTACTAGGACGACCTTATGCAGAAGTGCCTTAAGTCTTTTTGCTTTGTCATTTGACATGGAACCATTTATCAAGTGTATCTATTAGTCTGTTCTCTGATGTAGTGGATCATCCCACCTATGGCAGGCTTTGGGACAGCACAGGGCATGCAGAATCATAGAATGGTTTGGGTTGGAAGGGACCTTAAAGATCATCGATTTCCAGCACAAGATACCTGAACACAGGTGTGAAATAGGAACGGGGGGTTTGGTCAGCACCATCGTCTGCTGGGGCAAGGCAGTCTTGCATGTTTGCGTGAGCAACCACACAAAGACTGTGTCCTCTGGCCAGTAGGCAGTCTTCTACACTTCGTATGTTCTTAAACATTGTACTGCCCGCCCTCCATCCACAAAGGGTGTTTGGTCTTTTTATACTTGTATTGCTTAACTACCGTAAATGTAATGGCTCTTTGCTAGTTTTCTAAAGGCTCAACAAAGGGTCTTATATGAACAGTGATGTGAGGACTTAGGATTTAGGCTGAGAAAGTTGGGGCTGCTCAGTCTGGAGAAGAGAAGGCTGCATGGAGACCTCAGAGCAGCCTTCCAGTATCTGAAAGGAGCCTGTAAGGATGCTGGGGAGGGACTCTTCGTTAGGGACTGTAGTGACAGGACAAGGGGTAACGGGTTCAAACTGAAACAGGGGAAGTTTAGATTGGATCTAAGGAAGAAATTCTTTACTGTGAGGGTGGTGAGGCACTGGAATGGGTTGCCCAGGGAGGTTGTGAATGCTCCATCCCTGCAGTGTTCAAGGCCAGGTTGGACAGAGCCTTGGGTGCCATGGTTTAGTGTGAGGTGTCCCTGCCCATGGCAGGGGGGTTGGAACTGGATGATCTTCAGGTCCTTCCCAACCCAAACCATTCTGTGATTCTATGACTTACAATTTTTTTTCCTATTTATAATATTAGGTCTTCAGATTTTTCTTACCTCATCCTCTCACTGTCCCTGTAGTGATTTCAAAAGGCTCCGAAGACAGATTGGTAACAATCCTAATGAAGAGTGGTTAGTATAAAAGGGCCAACTGAGCAGATTCGTGACGGCGGTGTTTGTGTCCTTTAAACAACTCTCATTTCGTGAAGCATCTGAGCAGCAGTGAAGACAGCTGCAGCCCCACAAACCAGTTAAAAATGGCATGTATGTAGAAGCGAAGACGACTTGGGCTTTGCCCGCCCGATCCACTTGCGTGTATTAGATGTGCCTCTAATGCCGCCTTTAATTCCGTGTCCTGTAAGTACTCCAGTGTGTATGCTGAATATTAGACCAGCTGTGTTCAAAAATAGACCGTTCCTAACCCCCCCAACGTTGAACTTGATTTTCTTGTGACGCGATCACAAGGCTGCTGCTGCAGTAGGGGCTTAATGCTATTTACGTCGTCATTTGACATAGCAACATGTCTCGAGGGATTTTCAAACAATGCAGCTGCTCAGGAGAGATGAAGAGGTTGAGGGTGGGGAGGGGGAAAAGGAGGAGAAATAATTCCATCTGCCATTATAGGGATATGGTGCAGGGGGAGGGGAAGCAGCCAGCAAACCAGCGAGTTCAGGGGATTCATGATTCTGCATGAATGGACGGCAGGAGCATGGGAGTCGCGGCTTTCCCTTGAATGGGAAGGAGCATCATGGGAATCTGGCTGCCTCTAATCTGGTTTTTGTGAATGATTCTTTTCCTTTAACATGGCACCGCTTTCATGAATGGCTCTGGGGGCAAAGTGCTGCGAAACCCCTCTTGAGCTGTACACAGGTGCCTTAAGGAATTGCTAGGGCAGGAGTTAGGTGCAGCAGAAGAGGCGCTGTGATGTTAAGCTACTCTTCTGCTCTTTTGACGTCTGAGAGGACGTCGTAATGGTTTTAATTGTGTCATTCATTTAGCTTTGATGGAAGTAGAAGTGCTTTTTATATGAAGTATTTTTAATACTTGCTTTCTTCTATTTCAAACTGTAGTTGGCGACGTGTACTTTTCCTGTTCTGCTATGGTTGGAGATGACAGCATATCAGAACAGTTTTGGAATGTGATTAAACTCGAAGTTCTTCTGCTCTTGTTCACCCACATGTTTCCTTTTTGATTTATGTTCAAAATACTAAATATTCAGGAAGTTCGATGGCACCAAAAGTGCGAATGGAAAGGGAGGGCAATGAGAGAGCTATTTTGCTTGGTCTGAAGCAACTCATTTGGCTTAAGTTGGGGAAAGTTTCCTTGTCAAGTTGTGCTTGAACACTCATGTATATGCACATTCAGATTTCTGCCCCTTTGATTCTGTGCAAACCTGTGTCGTTTGTTTCCTTGCCACCTTCATCATACCTCACAAACAGAATGGGCTGAATCATGTGGGAATTCATGGTCTCACCAGAAGCAGCTGAATGTCCCAGACTTCCTGCGCAGGTTATGTTAGAACTCAAGGATTCCCGTTGCGGAGGTGAAAAGGTGTGATATTCGCTACTTAACATGTTTTGTCAGAGCGTAATAATGGCTATATCAATATCTGAATGGTAATTCCGCTACTTCAAACTTCAGTTTTTAACAACTTGTATTTTCTAGGGGAGAAGCACAAAGTGGAAACGAAAGTCATTGTGGCAGACTTTGGAGAGACAGAAGATACTTACACTCGAATCAAAGCAGGATTGGAAGGCCTGGAGATTGGTGTTTTAGGTTTGTATCTGAGCTGTCTAAAGCTTTCATAGTGATGTTTTGTCTTGACATGCCTGCTGACTTCTTCCCATATTGAAGTTTATGGAAACCAATCCACAAAAGCTAATATTTGCCTGACTAAAACTGTGTTGCTGCATGCTCTCTGTGTTTTAGTTTCCTGTTGATGCACTAGATGAGATGGTGTTTGCATGTGTGCCTATGTTCTAGGACTTGTGATGCTTACTGAATGTTTTCAATGTGTTGTTCTAATTGCTAAAGGCTCTTTAGCTCATGACAGCGTGCAGTGTGACTTGACCTAATGCTGTCTTAGAACCTAAGCAAGCTCCAGATACTTAGATTTAGCTTAGCAGTAGAGCCCTGTGGGAGAACCATTAACTTTTAATTATAGAGCTGTTGAAATTTAATCACTGCAATATAGCATCAAGTGACTGGCTCCTGCTTCAAAAGTTTTAAGCATGTTCTGGTACATTGGTAAGCTGCAGTCCTTGTTTGCTGGTAGTAGTGCAATATGCCAGAGTATGGTGTGTGATGCTGCAGGAGTGTAGTAGTGATGTGGTAGTCCTTGAAAAGAGAAGGTCATCCATCCAGTTACTTTGTTGGATGTAGAACTGAGGTGATTTCAAGGTGTTTGTCCCAAGCTAAGCAGAGTTTAAACGTAACAGCAGTTTACCTCATTCTCTTCTGAAAAGAGGGATAAAGGCAGTTGCTTATCAGTTTTCTGCTTCTTTCTGTAGAAGCACGTATACCTGTATGTATCCTATATTTCTATGGTTATTCAGCGTGGGGATGAGAACCTGAGATGGTTAAATGTAAGGCTTGAGCTTTTATAAAGTTGTATGGCTCAGACATCTACTGGTATATGTCATCATATAAAGTACTTCTCACTACAAAACTCATTTTGCTAACTGGAAGTGTAGTAATTAGAGCTAAAAAGGTTTCTTTAAGAACCACGTTTCAAGCTAGGTTTGTTATACACATATATACATATACGTATATATATGTTATACACATATGTGCTATATGAACTTCATTGCTAATAGATTAGCCTTATCATACGATGTCTGCAAATGATGCCCAAGAAAATAATGCATTGAAAAACTCAATTTAAAAAACAAGACTAAAGGATAAAGCCCAGAATCCTCCCTAATACTTCTGACAGATCGGAGTGCATACAACTCATGGCACCCAGTATTTAATTGCTCCAAAACCTCAAATCCATTTGCGTAACTGCAACTGCCAAAGATGCGTTTAATGTAAAGGGGAGTTGTGACAGCGCTGTGGATGCCTCGTGTCTTGTTTCTTGAAGCAAATAGGTTCCAAAGAAACTTTGAAGATTAAAATTAACATCTGCGCTAATCCGTCCCATCAAAATCAACTCGGGGAGTGGAAGGCTTGCAGGCTGCCTGTCACATAGCAATTGCTGCAGAACAGTCTTAACACTTAAATGTCTTAAAACACCAGCAAACCTTTTGCGGTGCGATGCACAAACCTTTTGCAGTGTGATGTACAAACCCACACTGGAAGGGTTCTTATTTCTTAGGGTTGGCTAAGGTTATGGTGATGCACATCTGACTATAGTCTGGCTCAAAGTGGGCACTAAAGCGGTGACTGCAACTCAGATTCTGTGTATGCATATTACAGGAAAACAAGCGCGTTCCTCAAACAGAGCCTGGTTCTTGCTTTTATTTGTGTGAGCGCCTTGACTAAAACCATGGTAAAAATAGCAACTAAATGCTCCAGAGTTGTGTATTCTCTAGCTGAGCTCCTCGGTTGTTTTTCATGCAGCCATTGCCAGTGCAGGTTTACAGAAATCTCTCTTCTAACTAATAATGCAGTTGTAGTAGATCTTATGCTTGAGATCATCCCTTTACATGATACGGAGGTTTCCTTGCTTTCCCCCATCTATAGCTGTATGGATAGAAACCCTTTGCCAATCTGATTTTCCAACACAGATGATGGCTGCTCCAGAAAGACCGTATCTTAATCTTTTTATGGCAATTCATTTCATGCTTTAATGCCTTATATTTTGAATTCTGTAGTATTTGCTGCAATCTGGAATAGAACTTTTGCTGATCTGCGTTTGTGTGAGGGAAAACACAGGTTTAAATGAGAACAGCCATAAGGGATGAGTTCTCAGGTTCCAGTATATTTCCTTCCTTCAGGTCTCATCTGAAGCAGTAGCTATGAGGAGCGTTGGTAGCACAGCCTAGTTCTTAGAGATCGATGCTGATTATTCCTTAACCTTATACTTGGAGAGACGGGAGTCTTCACGTATACAGCTTGAGATCGTGCTTCTGATTCTATAGTTGCACCGAGTCTAACTAAAGTACTTCCAGATTGAAATCCTTGTAAACTTCTTATTTGGAAGCTTCTCACCCACGTAGGAAGGCTAAAAGAGTTTGCATAATGTTTTGCTGTGTGTTCAAAACAGCGTCTGTCAGTGACTTCGAACATGTGCTAGCTACAGCAATATGTTAAACAAGCAGAGGTGGGAACTCTTCCTTTTGCTGTTCCTAAATAGCTGTGATTCTCCAAAGGAGTTTGAGCTGGACCCTCTTGTTGTGCACGTTTCTGGAGGTGAAATACACCTGTACCAGCTGGAAATGAATGTATTCTAATGTTCTGTTCCCAACTGCAGCTAAGTAGGAGCCGGTAGAAAGTGCTGGAGGTAGAAGGGGATTTAAGTATCTGAGACCCAGTCTGCAGTGAGGGGTGTGAATTTGGTGTGAGACTCTGTAGCATGAATCTATATTTGGAGAGAATACCCAAGGTTAGTCCCTTGTTATGCCACGTTTCAGAGCCAAAATCCTTTCCAGAGACTGAAAAATAGCTTATTTCAGGATGAAAAGAACGAAAACAAATCTGGCTCCGGCAATAGCGAGATTGGATGTTCTTCCTTTTTAGAGCTTTCCCCCTAAATATAGCAAACGTCTGCTGGGAATTTGCCAGCTCCCTGTTCCCCTCCTCAGCTCCTGTGTTTTTAAAGGTTATCTGGAAGTTAAAGATTTCAAACACAACCATGACTAATGAACTAAAGCTTCCCATAAATACACACAGATCCGCGCTGAAGGAGCTGTCATCCGAGGGAATCTCTGACTGAAGTTTGTGCACTTCAGAACCTCGGCTGCGTGTTTCCCGCATCCCTATTGATGCTTAAACACCTCTGAGGTTGGATGCTGAAAGGATGGCTTTTAGCACAGGTGTAGGGCCTATTGTTATATATACTTTTAAAGGCATCAGTGCCTTTTGACGGTGATTCTTGCCCTGCAGACTCCTGCCCTGGAGGTGGACAGTGCCCGTTGAGCACGCACAGCAAGCGCTTGGGGATTCTCTAGGGTGTGAGGCACTATATAAATGTAAAATGTTGCCACAGCAACCAAATGTCACACGATTCACTTGCGTAAGATGAACAACGGGTACTTGGGAAACGGAGATCCCATTTGCTGGCTTTCTTTTCCCCTTTGGTGTGTGTATGCGTGTCTCCATATCAATGTGCTCTGTGAAGTTTGAGGCTGCGGAACCGCGCCGTTTGCTATCGGTGTTAGAAGTTTTCCCCTGCTAGCAGTGGGATTTGAGCATGGGCATTGGTTTCATGTCTGAGAATGAAACCTCGCTGGGAAATCAAGAGGTTTAAGTAATTAATACATTGCCGCGGTTTGTTTTGTGTGCTACTAAGGGGGGAAAAGGCTTTGCAGATGTGGGATGGCAGCAGGGAGGACAGGTGGATGCGGTGGATCTCTGTGTAAGGAGCCCCTGACCACAGGGTGCAGCGGAGGCGGGTCCTAAGCCCCTTGAAAGGCGGCCCTGTCCGCGGCGGGGTATGGATGGATGGACCGGGGGGGACCGGGGAGGAGGGAAGCGGCCGCCGCCCGGGCTCCTGCTGCCACCTTGCGGCCGCTCCGCGGTAGCGTCTGTGACTTCATCTGCCATGGAGCCAGGCTCAGAGCCGGGCTGGTTCAGATAGAGAAGGGTCCTTAAGGGGAGACCTTAGAGCAGCTCCAGGGCCTAAAGGGGCTACAGGAAACCTGGAGAGGGGCTTTGGACAAGGGCCTGTAGGGACAGGCCAAGGGGAATGGCTTTAACCTGCCAGAGGGGAGACTGAGATGAGCTCTTAGGCAGAAGCTCTTCCCTGTGAGGGTGCTGAGGCGCTGGCACAGGGTGCCCAGAGAAGCTGTGGCTGCCCCATCCCTGGCAGTGTTCAAGGCCAGGTTGGACACAGGGGCTTGGAGCAACCTGCTCTAGTGCAAGGTGTCCCTGCTCATGGCAGGGGTTGGAGCTGGGTGAGGTTTAAGGTCCCTTCAGCCCAAACCATTCATTTATCTATCAATAAAAGACATTAACCAGTTTCACTCAATGCCCTGCCTGGCACTGACAGCTTTGCTTTGGCTGGAGGCTCCCTTTCAGCAGGATCTCAACACTCCGTGGTGCAGCGATGTCTCTCTACAGTCACACGTTGTGTGCTGACATTTCTAAACGAGGAATTGTTCTTCCCTTGCGCTGTGGAATGTGGTGGGGGATGAACATGATGTGCTTGATGTGCCAGCTTTTAAACAACCAGAGAATTCACACTTGCACATTTAAAATGGCTTGCGTAGTCACTCTTGTTTTCTTCGTGTGTATTCTTACACTGAAGGAAACTTGGCTAAAGGGGTCAGAATGTTTTAAATGCAGCACTTTAAGAGTGTTGTTTGAAAACTGTTATTCATCAAAGCATGAGAAAGCTGATGGCGTCCCATGAATCTAACTCATTCTTTCGTTTCAGTCAACAATGTGGGAATCTCCTATGCTTATCCTGAATATTTTCTCGATGTTCCAGACCTGGACAAGGTAAATGTTTTTGGTGGTACTTTGTGATGTTCTTGTAGTTCGCACTAAATGCTAAACAGATATGGCAAAGGTATTCAGGTTTGGTTAAGGAAGCCACATAACAAGGTCTTCTGAAGGAAGAAATTCTTTACTGTGAGGGTGCTGAGGCACTGGAATGGGTTGCCCAGGGAGGTTGTGAATGCTCCATCCCTGGCGGTGTTCAAGGCCAGGTTGGATGAGGCCTTGGGTGCCATGGTTTAGTGTGAGGTGTCCCTGCACATGGCAGGGGGGTTGGAACTGGATGATCTTAAGGTCCTTTCCAACCCAAACTATTCTGTGATTCTATGATTACAGTGAAGGGTCCCAAAAGCTGAGATTTACATAAAGCAACAAATCAGATGATGGCAGTCTCGGTTTTTGTGGTTTTACGCATTCTTCTTCATTTTGTATTCCTGCTTCAGACAGATGCTCTGGGGTCAGTAGCTCAATTCTGCTCCTGTCTGTGGTCTCATCCGGCTGTCGTTCATGACCTGCCTTAGCTGGAGCTGGGGTTCTTAAGTGACTGAAAGGAAGGGAAGCAAGCAGCTTCATGAATGGAAGCTGCATATTCCATAACACTGTTGTGAAACTTAAATATGACCACATTAGTTTGCGATGTGGGGACAACCTTGATTGCATTGGGTACATTGAAAACTGATTATGATTTCATTGGTGCATGGTTTTGTTTCCAAACCCCTTGTAGCGCATTGTAGCCACTGTGGGTTTGTGTTTCCTGCTTAAGTGTTGATAGGTATATCTGGTTTTTCATTCACCTGACAAGAAGCTTCATGGTAGCAAAAAGAATAAATCCCCAAGTCCTGTTTTTTTACCTGATGAATAAACTTCGAGTCTCAAACAATATTGTGAAATGCAGAGCGAAATACAGACGTTAATTTATGACTGTGTCTAAAACAGCAGAATTTATTAAAGTTCATAAATATTGCAAAAAATGATAGGAAATACAGTGTCAGTGTGATACATCTGCATTGTTCTCTATTAGTATGAGTCACGAATCAGAGATAAAACTTGGCCAAGGGCAATTCCCAAACTATGCTTTGAAAGTCCATCACTGTTCCCAATACTTAGGCAGGAAGGCAATGAGTAAAGGTGGATGTGTAAGTGTAAGGTTCAAGTTATCCTGGCACTTGAACCTAGACAGTGTGTAAATACCAAACAGCTAACTTAGAATAAACCCCAACCTTTGTTTTCTTGCAGACAATCGACCAAATGACCAACATTAACATCCTGGCTGTTTGTAAGGTAAGTGCCCCATTACCAACACTTGTCCTTAACGTCTTCATTCAAAACCAGTAGTGAATTAACATTCACTTGTCTGGGGCAATTGCTTTTGCCTGTTGGACCACAGGTTCAGTTTTTGTCTTGGAGTAACCCAGAGGTTATGACTGTCCTATCAGACTGTTCTGGTTGTTGTGTGAAATACAATTAGTTGCAAAGATACCCATTAGCTATTTGGAAGAGCAAGGTATGCACAAAACAACCCTTAATGCTTCTTTGTGCCTGTTGGTCTAATCCTTCTTGTAAACCATTCATTCTTCTCCCCCTGTATCTGTGGTTTTGGGGTGTGTTTCTTTCTGCACAGCTCAGGTTTTTGTACATTGCAATGAGAAGGCACTGAAATATCTTCTGCGAAATACATGAACAGGAAGGAAACCCAAGTCCACAAAGGCGTGCATTAACTTTTGAAGTGAAGTTACCTTCCCTTTGTAGCATTGAACCTGAAGTTGTTGCTGATGAGAAATCAGCCTGACTTCAGGCTAAAACATATGGCTGTTCTCTTGTTTATTAACATGAGACCCATTCAAACCCTCAGATTTTCATCCTAGTATTTCCAGCTGAAAGGGCCAGAGGGAATAGCAGCTGCTTACATGACATTGGGAGTCAATTAGAGCATTATCAGTGAGTTCTGAAGAAACTCCTTGTGATTATTCACTGTTAAACCATACCTTCCTCTTCTTATGCATAACAAAACTTGCATTTCCATTAGATGAGGGTTAACCTTTTGCCTCAAAGTTAAAATAGTGGATGTTTTAAAGCTGGTTTGAAAGATTTGACTTCCCTGCAGCTGTTCTGATTAGGTCAAGTACTAAATTCATCTAGTATGGTGGCTGTGGGGAGTCTAAACTGTGTGGTGTTTCCATGGGAGGAGGGACAGGACCTCTTAAAACAGTGCTTCTATAGGATCATAAAAACACAGGCAAACAGTGACAGTGCAACCATTGCATGACTGAATGGTATTGTTAGTGTTTTCTGTTATGGAAGTCACTTAGCAGGTTCTTTGTAATGTTAACAGAGCTACCCCAGGTGTCAACCTGAAGTGTTATCATGCACAGACCACTTGGTTAGAGATGAGTGTAATCAGTGCTTCTGCTGAGGTGTGACATCTGTGCTGTGCCAGCAGAGGGAGTGCACTATTCAGTGATTAAATGATGTGGGGTATCATTCTTCCTGGGAGCATCTTGTTAGGATAGAAAAGCTATAGATGAACTACTTGAATGTGTATTTCTGAAGCTAGAATAATAGGTGCGGTCTGCTTTAACTCAGTTAAAGCAGATGCAGAGATGCAGCCACATTATATTGGTTTCCTGAATAAACCACTACTGTTTTGTGGCTTGAGTCATCGTGCTTATGATCAGTGGTGGTCAACGGTTTACAGTTCGTTGTCAGATTTGTCTCCTATCAGCCTCGTCACATTCTGATGTGGCTGTCTTCACACCTATAAAACCTTCCTCAATTGCTGCGTGTTAATAGTGCTTTTCCTTCTCTTTGAAGACTTCTTTCTTGACCATGAGCAGCTCCTGCTACTGGGTATAATCAGAGCTCGAGCATAAGCTTCCAGGCTTGAAAATGTTTCCCTCTGCAAGAGCCTGTTGTGTAATTAAACAGCAGGCATGCCAGATGCTTACTGTTTTGGGGAGAGGAGCACATTAGAGATAGGTACCATCTGTAAGTCATTTTTTCAGGAGAACCTATAGAACTAGAGAGCCGTGGTAGGGAAATAACCAGTTTTACGAGAAGTCTGTATGTCCCCTCAATTAGATTTTGGGGACATAATGCTGTGGATATTTCACTCAGTATTTATTGATACCATCTCTTATCCAAGTGTATGTGTGTTTAGAAAGATATTCTTCCTTATTGCCTGATTGAAAACATGATGGGATGGAAGACAGCACCACATTCTTAAGCAAGGAGATGAAGGTCTGCTGAAACGGTGAAAGTAGGAGAGGCCGAACAGGTTTTGCTAGTACCCATAGTACTCATTCTGCTTACAGCATCTCCAGATCCTCTTTAGAGGTGTCACATAACCTGTCTGCTGTTATATTCTGGAGCATTGCCATCTACTTCCTTGCCTTTTGGACCAGACTTCCTCAGGTAATGATATCCCCTGTAACCTGCACCATGTGCCATCAGTAACACCTCTGTGAGACAGCATAACTCCTCTGGCACACATATCAAAGGCCTCCGCTTCGGTTCTGGCTGAAACACTCCTTAGGCTTGAAGTTGGAAAGTCAAGATAGTCAGCACAGTTTGATTCTGCAGAGATGTTTTATTGCCACAAATGTAGGCATTTCTGACAGGTAGTGCTCATCCCCCACCTTTTGACCCATCTCCTTCGTTAGGCAGCTCCCTGGATTACCTAGGGGGATATGCAACATGTAAAAGAAGGGGTGCACTGAGAGATAAGACCCCATCTTCACTTCATAGGATAAATTATCAGCCTAGTTGGTCCTGCTGTTTTAATACTCTTCCCAGCTGTAAAGGATCTAGTACTGTGAAATCCTCCCTAATATTTGAGAACTTGTTTCCCACCAGAGCTCTTTCCCAAGTCTTATTCCACGCTGTCTGCCCCATCATGTCCTTAGGGTTGGATTTGGTCACCCGTGAACCCCATAGTGCTGCAGTTTTGGGGCTCAGTCAGTCTGGCATGAAGTGTTGTCATTACTGCTATCTGCCTTCAAAGCATCCTGTACACCCCTGAAGACAAGCTATGTAAAACTACATCAAGCTGTGTAAAACTACGTCAAGCTATGTAAAACTACATCAAGCTATGTAAAACTACATCAAGCTATGTAAAACACGTTGGAAATCTCACATCCTTCACAATACCAGCAAAAAAAACCTGACCAAAGACCACCCAGCCCCCTCAAACACAGTAGGTTCTTTTTAAGCTCTGTGGGAAATGTCACATTTCCATGGTGATGTGCAGTGCAGGAGTTACTCCTTTCTTCATATAACATACAAAAGAGGTGCCTTGGGTCTTGTTTGTGGTATTTTCTCGGGAAAGCTTGAGACTTAACACAGCCTTACACAAGGGTTATGGTGACAGATAAATGAGGAAGAAGACAGGGTTGTATGCGAAGTTTCATGGTCCCTGTCAGAATCTCATCTCAAGCTTCTGGAGGGATTTAAAAAGCAGAACTTCCCTTTAATGACTGTTAGTGACAGGTAACATGGGTTTGTACCATATTTTTTTGATATCCTCATCCCATTTTGAGACACAAACTGAACATTTCTGACACTGAATAAAATACCAAGTTAAAGCCCTGGGGTTTTTCACTTAACCAGTAAGTGTTGAAGAGCCCAAATTATAGTTGCTCTGTGTAGTTTTCATTTATAGTTCATCTGTACCAACTTCATCTTCTTGTGTCAGTTCACCTTTGTATGCTACAGCCTTTGATTTAGAATCGTAGAATCATAGAACGGTTTGGGTTGGAAAGGACCTTAAGATCCAGTTCCAATCCCCTGCCATGGGCAGGGACACCCCACACTAAACCATGGCACCCAAGGCTCTGTCCAACCTGGCCTTGAACACCACCAGGGATGGAGCATTCACAACTTCCCTGGGCAACCCATTCCAGTGCCTCACCACCCTCTCAGTAAAGAATTTCTTCCTTAGATCCAATCTAAACTTCCCCTGTTTAAGTTTGAACCTGTTACCCCTTGTCCTGTCACTGCAGTCCCTAATGAAGAGTCCCTCCCCAGCATCCTTATAGGCCCCCTTCAGACACTGGAAGGCTGCTCTGAGGTCTCCCCTGATCCTTCTCTTCTCCAGGCTGAACAGCCCCAACTTTCTCAGCCTGTCTCCATACAGGAGGTGCTCCAGTCCCTGATCATCCTCGTGGCCTCCTCTGGACTTGTTCCAACAGTTCCATGTCCTTTTGATGTTGAGGACACCAGAACTGCACACAATGCTCCAAGTGAGGTCTCACGAGAGCAGAGTAGAGGGGCAGGATCACCTCCTTCGACCTGCTGGTCACGCTCCTCTTGATGCAGCCCAGGATACGGTTGGTTTCTGGGCTGCGAGCACACACTGAAGCCGGCTCATGTTCAGTTTCTCATTGACCAACACCCCCAAGTCCTTCTCTGCAGGGCTGCTCTGAATCTCTTCTCTGCCCAACCTGTAGCTGTGCCTGGGATTGCTCCGACCCAGGTGTAGGACCTTTCACCTTGGATAACCAAATAAACTTGATCTGGTTGTTGGATTAACATCCTGAAAGCCAGAGATGCTGGACTTTGTGTCCAGTGGGAAAAAATAGGTAGGTAACGAGCAGAGTTTAACATACTTGAGGGAGCCATTCTTTCTCCTTATGAAGCAGGATGTAAGGACCAGCAAGTATGTTCTTTCTGTTTGCAGCATCACAATATGCTAATTGCATTGGGAGTGAGGCATAAACCTATGTTCTCTTGAAAAATGAGGAGGACTAAATAGTTGAGGGAGTGCTGGCTTAGCGGTTGATTAAGCAAGGAGCTGAATTGGTTTGCAAGCTATTATCTTGTGGGGGAATGTGAATTTGGGGCTTTTAGGCCAGGCTTTGAATGGAAATTGGCATTAAGAGAGGAAGGGGGGAGAGTAAGTTACGTATGTGTACATGCCTTGATGTCTGTGCTAATCTTTGCCTTGATCATTTCTGTTTTATACTGTCAAATACAAAGGGATAATAGGTCTACAAGATTGAGGATTTGTATCATTGCTGTATTTGAGATACTTCAGATTTGCTTGAGACTTCAGATATGTAAATGCTTTGTGTTAAACTAGGGGATCTAGTGTCAACTGCCCTCTTAATGGAAGAGCAATGAGAGGTGAATTATGGCAGGTTGTGAATCCCAGGCAGGACAAGGGAACAACCCCACCTAAAAGTCTGAAACCGTGAGTTTAGGAAGAAAGCCCGAAGAAAGCCATAAACCAACAGCAAAACTCACACCTTGCATAAAATTGAATGGGGAAAAAGAAAAGAAAGAAGGAAGAAGAGCCTGGGGAGCAGTAATCCTGAAAGACAGTGGGAAATGACCTCTCTTTCTCTGGTGAGTGTTCAGATGGGCTTGGGCAGCCTAATACCTCATATGTAAAGGTACCTTGCCAGAAATGAGATGATAGATGCTTGTGCCCTGGTAGAGCCCTATGTGAACTTCTATATTTGCTGTGTACTGGAGGGCATCACAGTAAGTGGAACATAATTGAGGGAAGTGGCAACACTGACTTGTGGGATCACTCCGTGTGTGTGTGTTCCAGTCAAGAGGTTTCTATATGTTTATATTCAAAGACATAATCAAAGAGGGGATGGTGATTTAGTACATCATATCATATCAAGTACATCATATAACTTTGTAACAGAGAGAGAGAGAGTTGCCAGCACTTGAAAGAGGAGCAAGTGTTCTGTGAAGGTGGTCATGAGTATTGCTCAGATGGTCTGGAGGGAGAAATTAAATGCACCTTGCTGACTTTGAGCCTAAGAGCACAGTACACATGGAACAAGGGAAACGTAGCTGTGATAAATACCTTTCAGGGAAGCACTTGGGATTTTTCTTCAAATTGGGGAAATTTGGGATATTTAGGAAATGGAGACCTCAGAGCAGCCTTCCAGTATCTGAAGGGGGCTTATAAGGATGCTGGGGATGGACTATTCATTAGGGACTGTAGTGACAGGACAAGGGGTAACGGGTTCAAACTTAAACAGGAGAAGTTTAGATTGGATCTAAGGAAGAAATTCTTTACTGTGAGAGTGGTGAGGCACTGGAATGGGTTGCCCAGGGAGGTTGTGAATGCTCCATCCTTAGCGGTGTTCAAGGCCAGGTTGGACAGAGCCTTGGGTGCCATGGTTTAGTGTGAGGTGTCCCTGCCCATGGCAGGGGAGTTGGAACTGGATGATCTTAAGGTCCTTTCCAACCCAAAGCATTCTATGATTCTATGAAATCCTGGAGTTCTGTAGCTTTTCATAGATTTGAGGTTGAGACAGCTCATATTCTGCACTCTAAAAAGAGAAAGTTCAGCCTTGTTATTTGGGTAATAAGACCCTTATTTTGAGAGCTCTGCCTTGTAAACTGGACTCTGAAAGTTTGTGGCTATAAATAGGGAAAACTGTCACCTTGAACTGTTGCCCAAAGGAAAGCCACTGACAATGAACAGGGCTTGCAGCATGCTATGTTAATAGTTCCGTTTGTATGTCCCATGCCCCTTTCTGCTTGCTGACCTTGCCACATGGGTCACTGTGTGATTTTTCTGCTGAATTGACATCAGGTTTACTTGGACGTGTATACAAATGGAAGTGATTCTTGTTGAGCTTGGGGTTTGAACTGCATTAAGTTAATGCTTCAAAAGAGACACACCTAGAAAACCTAATAGTAGATGCTGAAAATAGGTTTCATGATCCATTTATCTACCAGTGCATGAGTTCCTCAGTTCTTTCAGTGTAAGGTCTGTACTAAGTTTTGCATAGGCATGGTGTCAGTCAGCTATTTGCTCAAGAGCTAATGCATTTGTGGACTTGTGTGAATCCTCTGCCCGGGCACTATGAATTATCTTATGGTAGCGATGATGTTTTTGTACATGAGTGGGTGCACCACAGGGAATTGCTAATCTTTAGAAGGTTGTGTTGCTTTGAGTTGTTATGATTTCACCTCAGATTCGTGAGAGCTGAAAGAAGCTTCTTGGCTGCATAACAAGGTGTAGAAGACTTACACAAGTTCTCTAGCTTCATCTGAAAGCTAAAGCGGTCTACAGGAAATCTGGAGAAGGACTTCTTGCCAGGGCCTGTAGTGACAGGACAAGGAGAAATGGCTTTAAGCTCAAAAAGGGTAGATTTAGATTAGACATTAGGAAGGAATTCTACCCTGTGAGGGTGCTGAGGCACTGGCACAGGGTGCCCAGAGAAGCTGTGGCTGCCCCATCCCTGGCAGTGTTCAAGGCCAGGTTGGACACAGGGGCTTGGAGCAAGCTGCTCTAGTGGAAGGTGTCCCTGCCCGTGGCAGGGGTTGGGACTGGATGAGCTTTAAGGTCCCTTCCAACAGAAACTATTCCTTGATTCTATGATCTTCTGTTGTACTTGCATAGGCTTCATTACAGATCATTATACCTTTTGGTATGGGAAGAAAACTTGTAGTCATAACATCATACCATAGACTAACTTACATCTAAATATTCAACTATATTAGATTTCTGGCTGTGTATGACAATTGTGCAGCCCATAAGATGGGAAGGATGGCTTCTAATATTTACCTCAGGTTTTCCTAAGTGTATTTCAGCAATCTGAGTGAATATCACTTGAAAGGTATTCAGAACTTTACAAGTTACTGTTCTTCCCCTAAGCTCTGCTCCTGAGCTGTTGCTTGAGTTGGAATGAGAAAAGACTACACCTTGGTGATCATTAAGAATGGGAGATCTCTTTCTGAGGAAGAAACGCTGGAAATACATGGTTATAACTTCTAACTATTTGTTAGTGCTCTAATAGGAGCTTTTAAGTGTAGCAACTGCTTTAGAACATAAATCTAGCCAGAAGGCTGTGCCTTTTTGTATTCGCAGATAGGAATCTCTGCTGCATTACACTCAAGGCGGTGCTCTTTTTGTCCCCAGATTAGAAGGCAGAAGACACCTCTGGTGAGGCAGAGTGGACAAGAGAACTGGTGCTTGCCAGGCATGCAATAAATGCAGTTGTAGATTAATGGACATCAAGGAATGATACCTGCTTCTTTAATGAAATGGTCTGTAATGAATCTCTACCTTAAGTTAGCCACTGGCTGTGAGCATCCTGGAACTTACGGGCTGGAGGATTAGGTGTGAAAGAAGTTGACTTAAAATGATGCAGCCCTCCAAACCGAAGGAACTATACCCAAACTCTATGGTAGCATTATGTGTGTATGTGTATCACTGAAAACCAAGTAAAAACCCCTCAATAACTACGCTACAGCCCTCTAAACCGAAGGAACTGTACTCTGAACTCTATGGTAGCATTAGGTGTGTATGTGTATCGCTGAAAACCAAGCAAAAGCCCCTCAGCAACTACTGCTTCATGGTTGTGTGCTAACATTGTGCCAGATTCTGGCAGTATTCAAGGCCAGGTTGGACAGAGCCTTGGGTGACATGGTCTAGTGTGAGGTGTCCCTGCCCATGGCAGGGGATTGGAACTGGATGATCTTAAGGTCCTTTCCAATCCAAACCATTCTGTGATTCTATGATTCTGATGTCAAGGAGACTGTCCTGAGCAGCTTCTGCAGACCTGCATACACACAGACACGTCCTCACTCTGCTCTAATGCAGACTTTCAGGAAGAAAAGCCCAGATTGCTTTGGATGAGCTGGCAGTTTTCACAGAGCCTGGTGTCTGGCTACTTGTCTGCGATAACCCAGCTGTCAGAGTCTTGGGAACATTCATGTTTTCATCTGCAGCACTGGTATTTCTATGGAAAGTAGTATTTGTTCAGGAAAATGATGATGTGAAGGAAGGCAAAGGGAGTTCAGTAACCATCAACTGAAGGCACTCAGCTGAGGGTAGTTCCCAGCCTCTCCTTTAGGTTTCCTGCCACTTTCTTCTTCCTTTATTATATTGCCTTCAGAGAAACAAATGCTACCATAGAGTTCTCTGGCATCCTACATGTTAATTCCTATAGATTCAGACTTGCAGTGCTTTGGCATATATGAAGGACACCCCGATAATAGAATCATAGACTCCTAGAAAGGTTAGGGTTGGAAAGGACCTTAAGATCATCCAGTTCCAACCCCCCTGCCATGGGCAGGGACACCTCACACTAAACCATGGCACCCAAGGTTCTGTCCAACCTGGCCTTGAACACCGCCAGGGATGGAGCATTCACAGCCTCCCTGGGCAACCCATTCCAGTGCCTCACCACCCTCTCAGTAAAGAATTTCTTCCTTATATCCAGTCTAAACTTCCCCTGTTTCAGTTTGAGCCCATTGCCCCTTGTCCTATCATTACAGTCCCTGATGAAGAGTCTGGCTATTTCTAAATCAGATCTAGCTAAATTCTGGATTATTTATCTGAGCTATTTATTCAATTCTAGATATTTGTTGTTGAACAAATTTCGTAGTGGCACATCTGAGATTGTAGCTGTTGAGGGCAAGAGTTAACCCATTTAGCTATTTGGATAAAGATCATGCAAGCATGTATGGACACCGATTACTGACAAAACTACATTTCTGCTATAGATTGTTTTATTTGATTTAATGCTGGGGGTATATGGAACTGTTGGCACAAGTCCAGAGGAGGCCACGAGGATGATCATGGGACTGGAGCACCTCCTGTATGAAGAAAAGCTGAGAAAGTTGGGGCTGTTCAGCCTGGAGAAGAGAAGGCTGCGTGGAGACCTCAGAGCAGCCTTCCAGTATCTGAAGGGGGCCTACAAGGATGCTGGGGATGGACTCTTCATCAGGGACTGTAGTGACAGGACAAGGGGTAACGGGTTCAAACTGAAACAGGGGAAGTTTAGATTGGATCTAAGGAAGAAATTCTTTACTGAGAGGGTGGTGAGGCACTGGAATGGGTTGCCCAGGGAGGTTGTGAATGCTCCATCCCTGGCGGTGTTCAAGGCCAGGTTGGACAGAGCCTTTGGTGACATGGTTTAGTGTGAGGTGTCCCTGCCCGTGGCAGGGGGTTGGAACTGGATGATCTTCAGGTCCTTTCCAACCCAAACCATTCTATGATTCTATGATTTCTCTGTGTGTGTATGTATAATGTATGGATTTGCCAGACCCGAGCAGGGCTGCAGAATGCCCTGCCAGCACATTTCCAATAGTGCTTCTGCACTGCTGGAACAGTCAGAGTATGGACTTGGCTGGGTGAGGAGGGGCTGACTCAGACAGTTGCCTTCTGTTGTTTTAGTCTTTAAAAGCAATGGTATGTTTTCTGTACATAAAGATCCCAAATATTCATGCATCTCCTTTCACACATCAGAAAGTGTAAAAATACAGCTAGGAAAAATGGTTTTGCCCTGTTTCACAGATTTTGGTTTAATTCCCTCAAAATACTAATTTTAATAGAAACAAATGGAAGGGATGCTGGGTATGGCGCCAGTTTTGCCGTTGATGTTTTCCTGTGGAAGGGAAAAGGATTTTTGGTCCAGCTAAACCTTAGAAACAGACTATTTTAACATAGCTGGTGATGAGAGACCTCTTGAATTCCACCTGAATTGTACCTATTGTTCTATCTCAGCTGTCCAATGTCCTCATGGTTTTTTAATATATATAAGTCAAACACTTATTGCAGCATGTTTTTCTGTGCACTTACTGGGGTATCAGTAGGAACCGACAGGTTCGTGATACGCTGTTAGAGCTGCTTTGGTGGGTTGCAGTTTGGATTTAGACCGTGAATTCATTTGTGTGGATTTATGGTAGTTCCAAACATGGAGTCCCCTCTGCGCTACAATAGGAGAGATCCTGTACTGCTTTTTCAGACCACTTAGGGATTGCCTAAGGGAAGGCAGTTCCAGTCCCATGTCCCTGTGTCCATCTGTGGTCAATGCTCCATCCCTGGCAGTGTGCAGTGCCAGGTTGGACAGAGCCTTGGGTGCCATGGTTTAGTGTGAGGTGTTCCTGCCCATAGCAGGGGGTTGGAACTGGATGATCTTAAGGTCCTTTCCAACCCAAATCAGTCTATGATTCTATGAAATGCAGCTTTACACTGCCCTGAGGGGCAAGGAACAATCTGCTGCTTTTTGCAAAGGGATCTGTGGGAGAGCTCATAAAGCTTGCACCAGATAAAAGATCTGCCAGTCGTGACCTAGTGTTAAAATTAGCCCAAATCATTCTTTCTCTGTTGACATTAAAATAAATAGTTCTTCCCACACCTTTCTTGAAGCATTCCTGTATGGAAAAGCTCATGTATACTTAGACGTAATGTTAGGAGGTTTCGTGAAGTGGCATCAGGCCTGTTTTGCTTGGTGATGTGTACCAACTCTGACTACTTAGTTTGACTTCTGGGGCAGTGCTGAGAGTTAAGTATATCAACAGATGACTTCATGACAGCAAGGTCTGCTCCACTCCTGCCTCTACAGTCCCTTATCGAAGCTGTCATGCAGCACGGCTGATGGCAGAATCTATTCCGAGTGAGAAATGCCGCTAAAATACAAACCATATCCCTTCTCTCCCATTTTCTTTGTGTGTCAGCTGCAATGGACTTGAAACTTTGTTTTCTGTGGGGACTTTTCCCTCCTGACAGCATATGTTTTATAATGTAACAGTAAAACCAAACCAGAACGCCCAAACCCAGATTCATTCATATGTAAGGGCTAATGCAGTGCTGATACGAAGAACTTGCTGCAATGAGATTGCTTTCTTTGCAATGAAAGTGCTTACAGGTGTTCTGTGATCGTGTATATGCTGATATCTGGTTTTGCTGTGGTTTTCCTGCTATACTACTCAAATACTTCATGCTTTAAGCAATTTGGTATCAGTGGGAGCACCAATGCATTTTGGTGCCGTTAGTATTTTATTACCCGGTCTTCAGTCTGTTCTCAAGAGCTTTGTTTGGAACACCTTGTAGGGATGTTAAAGTGGTAGTGATTTATATCCTCTGTCTTGGGTGTCAGTGACATGACATTTATTAACAGGGTTAGTTGGGGACAGGTAGTATTTGGCACAATAACAATACAAAGTAACTTTGGTGACGTTACTTCAAGGCAGAGATTTCGGATGTGGTTCTTATTTTAGGATGGTAGTAATTAATAGGAGGAAAATGAACGATTTTACACTGAAGTTGTCGAAGTTCAGATCGATGCTTGATCTGTTTCCCTTGTCAGAGCTGCTCTCTGTGACTGGAAAGCTTGCGTTAGGATTACTGCTCTGGAGAATCCTTCAGCCAGGCTGTACATGGATTGCTCAGAGTCATGAGGAAGGCAGGAGCTTCCCAAGCAGTAAAAGGAGGTTTGCCAAGCTGCTTTCCTCATGGAGGTGTAGGTTCCTCAGTGTGAAACCATCTGTGCAATCAGCAACAAATGGTTTGGGGTCTTAAATGCTTTCTGTAGGTAACATAATGTAGGCAACTCATATTCACTCTTTCTGCCCAGTGCTCTTGCTGCTCCACAATTGAAGTTAAACCCAGCAGGTCGCTAAGCCTAGCTAAAATGGGTTGGACATTATCTGGAGCCTTCTTGGCATAGATGGTAAATTTAGTCAGTCTTAAGGAAGACGGGTGCTTTTTGTGGGGAGAGAAAGACCCTATGTGTGCCGTAGTACTCCGGTGTTTCAATGTGCTTTAGAGGCCACTGATGCTGCAGAGCGGAGAAGGAGTTCTATTTACTCTTGTGCTACTAGCTGGATGGGTTCACCAGTTCAGTGCGCGCACACACACTGCTTGGCAGAGCCAAGTGATCCAGGTAGAATAAAAATAACCAGCCTACGTAAAGTATGGTCCCTGCTTCCTGGAGCCAGGGTTGGGGCGGAGGGGGTGGCAGCTGCTTTGGGAGGAAAAGGGGAGGCTTCCCTCGGTCTCTCGCTGTCTGGTGTCTGCCTTCTCAAGCCATCGCGACTGTTTTCTTTCTGCAGATGACACGACTGGTGCTGCCCGGCATGCTGGAAAGGTGAGTCACAGCCACGCCACCCAGACAAAGCCATCAGCATTTACAGGGGAGAATCCTTTCTTGAAAAATTCATTACTGTGACTAATCAGCCCCAGTCTCCATGTTTTAATGGCAGAGTAATGCTGGGTGAGTCACGCTGATGGTGCATGAATCATCAGACGGTGGAAGCCTTTTCCACTCAGTTCCCTTTTTATTCCCCCCCGCCCAACCTCCCTTCACCACTGTTGTGGTGATTCCTTTTAGAACAGAATTAAAAAGCCCATCTGACTCATCAGCACTAACTCAACAACCTGCTATTCTGAGGGGGTGGTTACAGTTCCTGGGAATAACCTTCTTAAGGCTATTTCTCTAAGTCATTGTAAGGAAAAGGGATGCAAAGAGTCTGTTCTCATTATACAGTAGGAGGTATGTTGAGGAAAGCCTATGATCATTTGGAAAAGCAGAACTGGAGGCCAGCTCTTTAAAATAAAAGCTAATGCACACCGCTGTCGCTGCACAAGGTGTGTACTGACTTCCTAGCCAGCTCCCAGGTGAAACTGAAAGGTGCACAGCTTCCACATTGTCCCTCCGGGCTGTTTTCTAGCTGATGCTGACTGTCCCAAGCTGTTTGTTGTCTTTGTGGTGCTACAGAGGTCTTCACCTCTGCTCTGGAGCCAGGCTGGGAGAGTTGGGCTTGTTCAGCCTGGAGAAGAGAAGGCTCCAGGGACACCTTAGAGCAGCTTCCAGCACCTAAAGGGGTCAAGAAGAAACCTGGAGAGGGAATTTTTACAAGGGCCTCTAAGGATAAGACAAGGGGAATGGCTTTAAGCTCAAAGAGAGGAGATTTAGATTAGACATTAGGCAGAAGCTCTTCTCTGTGAGGGTGCTGAGGCGCTGGCACAGGGTGCCCAGAGAAGCTGTGGCTGCCCCATCCCTGGCAGTGTTCAAGGCCAGGTTGGACACAGGGGCTTGGAGCAAGCTGCTCTAGTGCAAGGTGTCCCTGCCCGTGGCAGGGGTTGGAACTGGATGAGCTTTAAGGTCCCTTCCAAGTCAATCCAGTCTGTGATTCTAAACCCAGCTTGCTGGGGTTTATACTAGGTGAGGTCTGAGCTATGCTTGCAATACTGAAGGAAGCTGTGTACAACCATCCATGAGAGTCACCATGGTATCGCCTCCAAATGAGTACTGTAGGAGCAGCATAAATATGGGGAAAAGCTGGAAATCAGACAAAGATAAAGGGAAAAAAAAGGTGTTTATTGTATTGTGCTCTCTGGAAGTCTTCATTGCAGGTTGGGATTCAACTATTCAGTGTTGCATAGATGCAGAGCAAATGTTTCACAGCTAAACCATACTCTCCAAGCTAGTGGCCAGTATGGGAGTCAGTGTCCATCAGGGTGATAGTGAGCTTAGTTTGCTTAGTTAAAACAATCACGAGATAAGAATAAGTTCATTTCATGTAAAGAAATTTGAATTAGAAAAGAAGACCCAAGATAGAGCTCTGATAGGGAGGTAATGTTTCCCCATAAAGCTGGAGTAGAGGATGGGGATTATATTATGGTGGTGGTAGCTATGCGGGGTTTGTAAATTAAAAGCTACTCCTTGCCCATGTATTATTGTTGATAGGTAAATGGCTGTGCCTTTCATGAAACCCTCTGAAGATGCCAACATGACCCAAGCCATTCTGCTGTCAAAGGATCTAATGTATCAGGTTTTGGAGCTTTGAAGTTCTAACAGTTTCTTGCCTCAGTTTCTTCTCTGTGTAAAGAAATGCCGTAGTTATCCCTTTGGCACAGTTGATCTGTTCTTCTCCGGACGGAATGATGTCTACTTTACCTTTGGAATAGCCTGTGTATGTTTTTCTGTTACATATTAAGCCGGGTAAGATGATTTGAATGAAAGGCAGCAAACCAGGATCCTGCTGGCTTCTGAGTCAGGCTACCCTTGAGCACGCCGTGTCATGTTTCTTCCCCCTTTTCCTAACGACATGATTACCTCAGGAATCTCAAGGATAAATGTGCAAGAAGCAGCCTGGAAAGCAAAGGTTAACAGGGATTAAAATAAAACCCAAACACATCTCGAACTCGTGTTTTTGTGTGAGAACCCACTTTAAATCACTGCGCCATATGGATGAAGACCTTGGTTTCTGTCCTATGGCAAAATAGTTGAGAACCTTCTGTTTTCTCTTTGGTTTTGTGAGGTCAGTTGGTTTGCAGTGCACAGAAGCAGTGTCTGCAGCTGCCAGTTCCTGCATAGTCATAGCTCACAGGCCACAGTAACACCACTAAGAGTCTGTAGCCAAAGGAGGACATGGATGTCCAGCAAATCCAAGGGCATGAACGAATGGTGCTTGCAGTTGGTTGCTCTTTGGGCCAACCGTGAATTTCCCACATGGGACAGTGGCTTAGGAAAATGGGCTTCAGGCTCTGAAAACCAGAATAGGAATCCCATCATTATTCCTCACTTGTTCAAAGATCATATCATATACAGTAGATAGATGTGACGTAGCATGCTATAGCATCTTGCACCTAGTTAGTGTGTACTTTCATGTATTTGAATGTTGGGTTTATGGCAAGATACTACAAGGCAAATACAGAAACAGAGCAGATTTTACATGCTTTGCATCCTGTCTGTAAGGAGAAAACAGAAGTGCATCTTGGTGTGTCTTTTTATTTATAATAAACAGCAGTATTAGAGGCCTTGGGTGCCATGGTTTAGTGTGAGGTGTCCCTGCCCATGGCAGGGGGGTTGGAACTGGATGATCTCAAGGTCCTTTCCAACCCTAACTATTCTATGATTCTATGAATGCCACTTCTGGTAATGGCATTTAGGTTCTCTGCTGTGGCTCCTTTCCTGTGCTCTGGACACTTAAAGGGACAATTTATAATCTGCAGCTTTCTATTACACTTAAATGAGCAGTTCCTCTGTAAATTTTCAGCCTTACTGTCTGAGGTGGGAGACTCATAGAACTGCAAATGGAGGCTTGATGTCTTTGGGAACAAAAAGAAAACCCCAGCAACAACAGGAACCAGTTGACTGTTTCTAGACAAATATCAAACTATGGTATTTATTGCCAGGGAAGTAGCAAGTGCATAATTACATTACAGAGGAAGCTTGCTCTTTCCACTCCGTGTGCAGCTAGAGCAGGAGCTGGTTGCCACAGCAACAGGGAGATGGCTAAATATAGCCTCTGCAGTGCTGGACCACTTAAGGTAGAATGATGGGGAGGTGTGAGGGTGTGGGCCTGGTTCTCCTCACCTTCCCCAACTTCTTTCATTAGTTGCACAGTTGAGTTGGATGGAGCCTATGTTTCTTTTTGCCACACTGGTGCTTGGTGTGGTTCTTCAGAACAGTCCCTCAAAGCATTTCTTCTGTGGTTCTTCTAAGAAGCAAAATTGTAATTGGAGTCATTGGAAGTGTTGCCCTTACAAGATGCTTCTCCGTTTCCTTTTATCTGGAGGTTTTAAGGTATAAGCTTTTAAGGCTAAGCCTGTTTTCTTTATAAAGAAAAACTACCAACCACAGAGCCCACAGTGGCATTGGGTGCTTCAGACCAACCCATGGAGCTTCTGCAAGGGGATGCTCTTCATTTGTTGTGTTTCCAAGAGGGTTTTCTTCACTGCATTGGACTCACTGCATCAAGGTGATGGTCACTGCTCCTGCTGGAGAGTTGCAGTGTAGCCAGATGCTGCTTTACAGCCTGAATGCCAGCCTCTCCTCTAAAGCTTCAGTGTGTTTTATAAGCATGGGGCTTGTGTTTATCCATATAAACCCTTAACCCGGTTTTGAATCCTTTTAAGCTGTTGTCCTCAATTAAGTTTTGTGACAAGTAGTGACTATGAGAAGAACATTCCTTATATCTGATCTAAATTCCTGTCTTTCATTTAAATAAATGCCATCTTTCCTTTGTGTTCTGAAAGGATAAATGAAGATCTTGATCTTTGTCATTCATTAATCTGTATACTGTTATCATGGCTGCTCTTAATAGTCTCTTAATCAGCTAAATTGAACCAATCTTTTCACCTCATCAGTGTATAAGGGTTGTTTTTTAGTTCATCTTTTCCCATTTCTTATATCATTGAGTTCTTTATATTTCAGTCCTGTATTTGGAGGGATAGAAGTGTTCTGTGGACTGTCATATGGAATTTCAGTGGATCTGTCCCTGCCATTCCCACCATAGAATCATAGAATATTTAGGGTTGGAAAGGATCCGAAGACATTGTTCTTTGGGTGGTTGTGATGACTGCTGCACAAAAGGGAACTCCTTGCTCAGGTTTTCCAGGGAATGGCTTTAGAGCCCTGCAAGGTTTGGGATGAATTCATGTTCTTTTCTTCAGGATGCATTGTTGGGTTTGTTAATATTGACTTTTTATCTGCCCTCCTGTAGTGTGTTCACACACCAGTCTGAGCTCTTCATTGAGTTCCTTATAGGGTTCTCCAATCTGGTAATCTCTTAAAAACTGCATGAATCCTCATTTCACTGCTAATTCCTATTTGAGCTCAGGACTAAATATCACAGCATCACCTGTCTCGATATGAAAAACTTCTGGCATCTTCTGTTAACCTTTTGCTGCCATGAGCATTCATTATTAACGTGTGGGCTTATTTTCTCCGTGCTCCACAGTTTGATCCACGTTACTGCTTTATTTCACCAACCAAACCTTGCAGGTAACTCCTGATAAATACAACAAGCTTTGGCAAAGGAGCTTGAAGTCCTGAATGACTGAAATGACTCTCTTCTGCCATCTCATTTCCAGAGGTGAATCAATCACAGGTTTAATTCACACTTGTATCATGGCTGCAGCCATGTCGGTTTGAATCTATTGTCATGATTTTAAGAGTTATGTCCTTGTGATTTTTAATAGTCACTTAAATGGTTTGGTTTTAGGATGGTTACTTAAATCATTGTAGCAGCAGCAGCACAGGGTACCTAGACGAACAAATATGAGAAACTCATATGTGAAGCTGCAGGAGTTGAGCTACATGCATGAATGCTCTCACTCCACACTAAACATGTGGAATATCCTTTCCTTTTCCTTTTTCCCCTCCTTCCTTCCCCTCCTTCCTTCCCCTCCTTCCTTCCCCTCCTTCCTTCCCCTCCTTCCTTCCCCTCCTTCCTTCCCCTCCTTCCTTCCCCTCCTTCCTTCCCCTCCTTCCTTCCCCTCCTTCCTTCCCCTCCTTCCTTCCCCTCCTTCCTTCCCCTCCTTCCTTCCCCTCCTTCCTTCCCCTCCTTCCTTCCCCTCCTTCCTTCCCCTCCTTCCTTCCCCTCCTTCCTTCCCCTCCTTCCTTCCCCTCCTTCCTTCCTTTCCTTTCCTTTCTTTCCTTAGTATGCTCAGGTAAACTGGCTTGAATTTTTTACAGGGTAAGAAGCAGCAGAGATGCATCTTTCACTGTGTTGGACTGTCTGGTAGCACCTTCTAACAGCATGCTTGCCTTAATTTGCCTGAACCTGTTTCTACCTAGCACTAAGTATTATGTATAGTTTTGTAGGTGAAACTAGTATCAGAAATAGATATAGAATTATAGATTCATAGGATGGTTTGGGTTGGAAAGGACCTTAAGATCACCCAGTTCCAACCCCCCTGCCATTGGCAGGGACACCTCACACTAAACCATGGCACCCAAGGCTCTGTCCAACCTGGCCTTGAACACCGCCAGGGATGGAGCATTCACAACCTCCCTGGGCAACCCATTCCAGTGCCCCACCACCCTCTCAGTAAAGAATTTCTTCCTTATATCCAATCTAAACTTCCCCTGTTTCAGTTTGAACCCATTACTGCTTGTCCTATTGCTGCAATCCCTACTCAATATTAGTCTGGGTTGGGAAATCCATGAGTCTTTCTTTGTCCTACCTGCACATGCTTTAGAAGTGCTTGGCAGTAGCTAATTTCAGACTGGTACTCTTACTGAAATGTTCTTGTGGAATACCTTCAATGTTACTGTAATATGCTGTAAAACAACTCTTACTTTCTATAGTAATCCACTGAATATCTTCCATACTATATTAAAACACCCTTATCTTTGAGCAGTAGATTCCGTTACATCCTATCTTGAAGATCCATCATGAAGTAACATTTAGAAGAGGAAAGGGATTTTCAAAGTGTAAACTATACAACAGACTCGTGTTGCCATTTCTGCTATCATAACCTGAGATTTAGAAGTTGCCTTTTGGACCTGTGCACCTTTGGTTTTGCGTAGTTTAGCCCACTCTCTGTGTGTGTGTGTATTTATGGAGCTTGATTCTCTTGCTGTATTGACCTCAGATACAAACTGGTTCCTGATTTACACCAGTTCCTTGAATACTTGTAATTGTGCTTAAAGTCATGTTAGTAAATCTCAGTTTAGGATTTGGTTAGGGTTTTAAATCTGTCTTAATCTCCATCCCTAAGGCTTTCTTGAGGCTTGCAGTGATTTTCTGAGACATGAAAGATGTTTCCTTTATTTCATGATAATATCTTTTCACTGCCTTTCAGATCAAAAGGGGTAGTCCTGAACATCGCCTCTGCTGCTGGGATGTATCCAACTCCATTGCTGACTCTTTACTCTGCGACTAAGGTAAGTGCTCTTTTCCACACTGAAATCAAGTGTCAAACATAAGCCAGCACTACAGGAATAAATGTTTTGATGTCCATCTAGTGGTGCCTTCATGAACTAAAAGTCAGGAGTTTCTAATGTAGCTTCTTCCAATATTAGAAGCTGGAAGGATGAGAGAAAAATGAGTGCAAGGGTTTATTGGCATGGAAATAACTATTTTATCTATCTCATCATGCATTCTACTTTGATGTGGAAAAGGATGCTAGTGTACCGAGCAGACTTAGTATGAGGTTGAGAAGGTACATTGACTTTTTGAATTTGAAACTCCATCTCCCCATCTTACTGAAGATGTGTATCTTCAATATACATATGTATATATTTATGTATGTATTTATTAAAGTAGGACTCTTCTGGTGCTTGTTGAAAGCAAATATTCATCCTCCTTTCTCATTAGTTGCCTTAAGTTTAACATTTCAGGTAAGAGAAAGGATAGAGCTCTAGGGCCTCACCATTACCAACATTAGTCAACTTCTCTTGATCTGCTGACCATCCATCCTGCTAACATAGTCCATTATGTCATTTGATGTTCCTGCAGTGAATGGATTATTGGCTTATCTTCTCCCTGGCAGCCACCATAAATTCCAGGTTCTTCGCAGCAGGGCTGCTACTCAACCAAATGAAGGCATGGTGTTATCCCCCTCTGTATGCACTTCACTTTGTGCCAGTGGAGACATCTCAGGATGTTCAGCAATAATGAGGTTTATCAGGGTCTGTCTGGACTGCAGCTCTGTCTTGTCAGCTGTTCCATCTGATGCTGTCATCTGCAAAGTTGCTGAGGGTGTGCTCTGTGTCATCACCTAGGTCACTGATAGGAGATGCTGAAGAATATGGGCCTCAGTATTGATTGTAGGGTTCTCTGCTAGTTGTCAGCCAGATGTCAGGCTGTTAATCACAGCTCTTTGAGCATGGTGGTCCAGCCAGTTTTCAGTCTGACCAGCAGCTTGTTGTTTCAGCATGTATCTGCTCAACTTCCAAATGAGAATGCTGCAGAAAATGATGTCAAAAGCTTTGTTGAAAGGAAGATACCTCTACACACACACACACACATATAGCTTATATACATTAAACATTTGTTTCCTTCATCTACAAAGCTCGTCCACTCCATTGTAGAAGGCAGTTTGGTGTTGATAAATCTGTGTTGACTGTTTCTGATGTATCTTCTTGTCCTTTATGTGCTTGAAATGAATTCAAAGAGGTGGGCTCCATCTTTCCACAAGCTGAGTTAAAGCTGGCAGGATCGTTCTTGCCTTTTCAAGGCCCTCCGCAGTTGTTGAAGACCTCCCCTAGTTTCCATAGCTTTTCAGCTATTGTAGGCAGCTGACTTGTATACATGTGAACTAGTTCTTTCAGCACTCTTGAATGAACCCGTGGTGGCTCCATGTATTTGAATACATCCAGCTTCTCCGAGTAGTCCCTAAATTGTTGTTGCCTCTGCCTATCCCTTTCATTAAACGAGACTGGTGCGTGAAGAGGCATGTGAGGAGGCTTTGGCTATGCAAAGCAAGAGAAGTGTTGAATGAATACCTTAACCTCTTCCTATCCTTTATCTCTAGGTTGTTTCCCTCATCCCTCAACAGATCCTCATTTCTCTGAAATTCCTCTTCACACTAGTGTATCTGTAGGATCCTTTACTGCTAGCCTTAATATCCTTTGCTAGTCTTTTCTTAGCTTGGATTTTATTCCTAAGTATCCAGTACTGTGTTATGTTTCTGTTTCATTAATTTTCCTTCTTTCTGTCTCTGATATGCTCATTTTTAGATTGAGAGGCTCCCTGCTTAGCCAGACACTGAAATTTCCAGTTGTCTTCCCCAATAGGTTGGTTTATCTTATTAGTTCATAGTACTACTCTAGATCTACAGTTCATGTTAAATTTACCTGCTCTGCTTTCTCTTTGTGTCACTGGGACAGTTTTGTCTTTCTGCAGCTGGTTTTATTACCATCCTCCCCCAAAGATGCTTATAGGGGCTTCTGAAAGTCTTCCCTAAAAGATGCCCATGGCAGGGGGTTGGAACTGGATGATCTTAAGGTCCTTTCCAACCCTAACTGTACTGCGATTCTACGTGCAGTTAACACAGTAAAGACTAATGACTAAGACTAAAGAACTGATGAAACTAAATGAAAAAGACATTTACACTGGTATTAAAGCAGTATGGCACTGCAGTTTTTTCAGGCACACCTAGTAATCACCTTAAATGTCTCAAGGATTTCAGGATCTAAGCAGAACCTTGATAGGATGAAGAAACCTTCAGTAGTGTCACTCATGTCAGAACAGACCGATGTTTCCTCTAGACCTTTAGTAATGTCTTCATATTCCCAGACAGGAATTGATGCACACTGCTTTATTCATACCAAAGGAGGGGATGTTTAAGTTTAGAAATCATGAAAGCCTGAATTAGTTTTAGCTGATAGAAATTGCTGTTTCCTGAGAGCTCAGCTCTTTGTTTTAATACAAAAGGTCACTTATGTTGTGACAGCGCCTTCAGCTTTATGGAATGAATTGAGCTTCTGATTTTAGTGATAATGTGCCTTACACTGCTTTGGTTAGTCTGTTTTCAGTGAGAATCTCAAATATTTCTTCCTCTTCCCCTCAGAAACTCAGTTACAGGTTAAGTAATCTGCTTATTCTCAGCACTGCTCATCTTCTACCACAGCAAGATTAGTAAGCATGAAAGTGACTCCCCTAATGTAGCTATAGAAAGACTGTATCTGCAATGTCTAGGGTTTTTTTGCCTCATCTATATGGAGGGGGTTTAAAGCATCGTATCCTTCAGGTCTAAGTCAATGGCTTTGGCTAATTATCAGGAACAGACGCAGTCCAACTCTTTAACCTTCCCGTGGAGAATTCCCAATCTTACACTGAAATTAAACACTTTTAAAGGCATCATAGTCCTATTTTTTTAACTGATTGACCTATCTACCTATGGTAATACTAATGCAAAGTGAAATATTATTACTTCCCCTCCCCACGTCTTTAGTATTTGGGTTTGTTACTGGGTATCCAAGGGGAAGAAATCTTCTTGCATGCAGTGCTTATCTGCTTGTTCAGGGAATGTTTCCTTAGAGACAGTTCTCAAGGCTGTTTTAAGTTAAAGGTTGTTGGGGGGGCTTGAGCATCTGGAAGCAGAAAACCCAATTTGCCTTGAAATAAACTCTTCAAGAAGGAAAACTCCAAAGCCTCTATACTGGAAGTTGCTTTCCCTTCTTATGTAAGCATTCTCTTCAGTGCGAGCTCTTTGCAACCAGTAGAGATGACAGTGTTTTGTATAGTCCTTCTGTATTTGAAACTGATTTTAGGCCTTCTTTCATGTAGAAATAGTTAGAAATGGAATGATCAAAGCACTTTGATTAACACAAAATGTTTTTTACTTACTTTTAATAGATATTGATACACTCCGTGCCGTAACACATCTGGCAACTGTGTTCAGGGGCTGCAGTGAACTGCTCACATGTCTATACAAGTGTCTTATTGTTGCAATAGAATGCCTAGCTCACTTGATTCGTTGCTGCTAGACCAGACTTTGAGTCTGGTTCCTGTTGAGGACTGGATTTCATTAAGAACTTACACTTGAGGGGAAGGGAGAATCAAAAAACAGTTGGGCAGAAGATGAGCTTTTCGTGGTTTAATAAGCACTCTTCCAGCTTGTATATGCAACTTGAAGGTGAAGAATAAAAGGATCTGTCTGCCACACAGCAAAATCTAGTTTTCTTTTGGGTCTTGTGCATGCTCAAAGCGTCTATAGACAGAGCCCTGTAGCATGGGAGTGTTTCTGCAGCTTCTTGTATACCTGAGTTCAGTGGGATGACCTGGATAGGAAAAACACCAGGCACTGCAAACTTAAGTGCTGGTTGCAGTTAGGACTTGTGTTAACCCATTGGTGAGTGAAGGAAGACTGTAAAGCAGGTGCAATACTAGAGCTTAGTTAGCTGTTTGGTTTGAAACTGGTCTGAAGAATCTGCTTCTGTCTGAAGAATAGTTCAGTTCCTTCAGTTGAAGGTACTCCATTCATCCTACCTGGCTGCATTGTTTCACTAAACCAAGAAACCAGAGCAGAACCTGATATTTTGTCTCACTGGACTGCAGGAGGGAAAAGCGGGAAGGTGGTTTAGAAGCACTCAGGAAGGGTGAATCTGTGCTGGTTTGAACTGCCAAATAGCCTTGGGTTGTTAGGGCAATACTTGATTGACGTGGTTATGAAGGCAGCTGTATCGGATGTGAGGGCATCTTGAAGGCAGGCACTAGCATCCACCTTTTAATCCCTTCCACTCCTTTCTTTAAGCTTTTAGTCTTGTAATTCCTAAAGCTTCCAGATATTTGGAAGAGGATCTGTGGAGGGGGACTTCAGGACTAAGAGGAAGTGTCACCATAGGGTGGCACTTCTTTAAAGTGTAAAGGCAGAAGGCTAAGTATTTAATCGCTGTTTTAACAACCATGCATAAGAGAAACCTACATAAATAACTCTAAAACCAAAAAAGTCTAAAGAGGTGATATAAGGAGTGAACACACAAAGTCTTGTTCTCCTTTTTAAACTAGGCTTTACGTGTTCCTTCTAAGTTAAATAGGAGGCTTGTTTAGATTGAGCCTTACTTCTTTATAAAGACTGTAAGCATAGGGTTTCTATTCAGATGGCATTCCTCTAGTATGCAAAGTTTCTTTGAAAACCTAAGGTTTTTCACTTTGAAAACTAAATAGTAACTCAAATATGCTTCCAAAACCCTGCACACTATAGTTTCTGTTCTAATGCATAGCGTGCTGCATGTTTCCTTTCTTTCTCTCTAGGCTTTTGTGGATTTCTTCTCCCAAGGCCTCCAGGCAGAATACAAGAGCAAGGGCATCATTGTGCAGGTGAGTACAGTTTGTTTCATCTAAGTGTGGTTACCACAGCAACATTGGTGTCTTGGTAACAAAAGGGAATCAGCATATTCTCTTATTCATGAGTGTGTGACACAGATTACAGATAAGGATTTCCTTTGATCCCGTTAGCAGCTTGCTTAAGTTACTCTGGAACAATGTCCTGAAGCCATAAAAACAGGGTTTGTTTTTGAGCATGGCTTGGTTATGGGATTGAGGTTTTTTTAGCTAATCATGGTAATTGAACCTGGAAGTATAAAATATCCCATAAAACTCTGTGCAACTGTAGAATACATCTTTATACAACTCCATCTACTGAATGCACTTTTTAGAGTGCATGTGTAGAGATTCAATGGGCAGCTGCTCAAAAGACTGGAATGGTGCCTGCAGTGTAAGCATAGCAGCAAGAACAGAGAAAAGCCTCAAAGACCCTTTGTATATAATGGATTGATTTAATTTTCTTTAGTCCTGGGTTTCCACATTATTAACATCTTGCTTCTCCCCCCCCCCCCCATTTGTTTACCTTCAATGATTTAATTGTGTTTGATAGGCATAAAAGCAAGTCTGTCTCACCTTTATGGGATTTTGCTTTAATATTCCTTCTTACATATAGATGTAACAGGAATTTTCAGCACTGGCTGCAAACATTTGAGTTTTTCATTACTTATTAGATCTGTTGCTCTCCAGAGCAATAGTCAGTTTGACCAATGTGATATAAGATGTTACTTACCTGTACTGTGAAGAGGATGGTGTATCTCTTTTAAATTCAGTTAGGGATCCTCTTACAAACAGGATTAGCCTATGTCCATGCCTGTCATTCCCCTGTTCTGTATGGTGGATCTCAAAACCAGCTGGAGGGGGCTTGGAGCAACCTGCTCTAGTGGAAGGTGTCCCTGCTTGTGGCAGGGGGTTGGAACTGGATGAACTTTAAGGTCCCTTCCAACACAAACCATTGTATGATCTGAACTCAAAGGTGCTGTGAGGAATAAGGCACAAAGTTGTCTGCCTTCTTTGTGCAATCATGAAGTGTGAGAGCACAACTTTTGTTACTGGTTAAAACCATAGAGAAGTTGTTCCCAACTTAAGGCTATGTTTCTTTTTTGATGTGTTGGCTTTTTTTGCCCTTTAAGCATACTTAGCAAAATAAGAACTTATGACTAGGATATGTCCTGCTGTTTAGTATCCAGATGTTTAGTATAATCATAGAAAGGTTAGGTTTGGAAAGGACCTTAAGATCATCCAGTTCCAACCCACTGTCAGAGGCAGGGACACCTTGCACTAGACCAGGTTGCTCGAAGCCCCATCCAACCTGGCCTTGAACGTTTCCAGGGATGGGGCAGCCACAACTTCCTTGGGCACCCTTGCGCCAGTGTCCTGCCGCTCTCACAGTAAAGAATTTCTTTATTATATCCAACCTAAATCTCCCCTGTTTCAGTTTGAACCCATCACCCCTTGTCCCATTGCTACAGTCCCTGATGAAAAATCCCTCTCTGGCATCCTTGTAGCCCCTTTCAGATACTGGAAGCTGCTATGAGGTCTCCACATAGCCTTCTCTTCTCCAGGCTGAACAGCCCCAGCTTGTCTCTGTTACAATGTCCTGTCCCAGTTCCTGAGAGATGATTGTGTAAAGAAAAAAGGCAATTGCTGGGCGAGCTATTTCCATGTAGTCACTGACCCTTTAATGGCAACCTCATTTAAACCTAGATTTAAACCTTAGACTAAACATCTTAAGGGGCACAGTTTATTTTGGGGTCTGTTGGCAGTGGAGAGGAAGCTAGCAATGGTGGTGTCTGAAAGCATTCTGTTATAGACCTTGTGGAGGTCAAACTAGACATTAGTTTTGTGCTGATAGCAGATCATAACTTGCTGTAGAGCACCCAAAGCATAATTTCTCAGTGTTTGATGCTGTGCCCTAGCACCCTGGGATGCACCTTCAGCTAAATCAGTGGGCAGCAATGAAGGACATGTACAGAGGTACTACCTGAACAGGTTCAGCATCCAGGATGGTCTGTGTGTGCTCTCCATTCTTGAAGTGGATTAAGCTGGAGCATCGTTTAGTGGTTTTTGTCTCCTTGTTACTTTCTCACAGGGCTTTCCAAGTCATTCCCTCACTTCAGCCCCGAGCTGTCCTGCATTGGGTCAGTTTTTACAATACTGAAAGTTTATTACAGCTCTTTCCACTTTCACCCTTCTATATTACCTCTATCTCCCCAGTGTGTTTTCCAGTTGTATTACTTGCAGATTTAGCTTCATTATCAGACAGCTGTTCTTCTGATCTGTTTCATGTACTGTGGTCACAGTCTGCAACTGAGACTGCAAGAAGTGTTACATCTGAGATGTGTTGTTCCTATGTGCATTTGTCTCCTCCTCCCCAAATTTTGTCTATATAGTACTGTCAGTTTGAGAGGAGAATGATGAAGGAGCAGGTACTGTTCATTTATGACTATGGAGTACCTATTGAAACTGAAAAGGTAGATAACGCAGTAACTTGTGCTTAGCTAAAGGCCTTTAGCCACTGTAGCAGAATGTGCATAGTATGGGAAAGGTTTTCTAGCTTTTGGGTATAGAAAAGCTAGAAAAAAGGTGTTCAGTGTCTTCCATTTTTAACATCGTAAGCAAAGTAATGAAATCTGGCTTTTCAGTTAATTTTTCCTTTACAAAACTTCCAAGGTTGTGGTAAGCTGTCTTTCTGTAACTCCCATGTTGCTAAGTGTCGTGGTTTAAGCCCCGGCTGTAAATTAGAACCACGCAGTCTGCTCCCCCCCCCCCAACTCCCCAGAGGGATGGGGACGAGAATCGAAAGAATGTAACTCCCACGGGTTGAGATAAGAACAGTCCAGTAACTAAGGTATAACACAAATCACTGCTGCTACCACCAATAATAATAATGATAAGGGAAATAACAAGGAAGAGAATACAACCGCTCACCAACCGGTACCTCACCCCCCACCCTGCAGTCATCCAGCCCTTCCGGGGACTCTCAGTTCTACATCCTGGGCATGACGTGCTGTGGTATGGAATATCTCTTTGGCTAGTTTGGGTCAGGTGTCCTGTCCCTGCTTCCTCCCGGCCCCTCCTCCTCCCTGGCAGAGCATGAGACTCACAAAGTCCTTGGTCAGTCTAAACATCGGTGTTATCAGCTTTGTTCCCAGGCCAAAAGTCAAAAACACAGCGCTGCAACAGCTGCTAAGAAGGAGAAAAACTGACTGCTACTGCTGAACCCAGGACACTAAGGATGCTGAATTCATAGAACTATAGAATAGTTTGGGTTGGAAAGGACCTTAAGCTCATGCAGTTCCAACCCCCCTGCCATGGGAAGGGACACCTCACACTAAACCATGGCACCCAAGGCCTCATCCAACCTGGCCTTGAACACCGCCAGGGATGGAGCATTCACAACTTCCCTGGGCAACCCATTCCAGTGCATCACCACCCTCTCAGTAAAGAATTTCTTCCTTATATCCAACCTAAACTTCCCCTGTTTCAGTTTGAACCCGTTACCCCTTGTCCTGTCACTACAGTCCCTGATGAAGAGTCCATCCCCAGCATCCTTGTAGGCCCCCTTCGACACTGGAAGGCTGCTCTGAGGTCTCCACGCAGCCTTCTCTTCTCCAGGCTGAACAGCCACAACTTTATCAGCCTAAATTCCTGACAGCACTGTTTTTTTGACCATAAATGTAGACAGTGCACTGCCATTCTGAGTTATGTGGGCCTGATGACCAATAGCTGTCACAGCTTCAATTTATTATGCTAATTTTATTGCAGTCCATGTCCTTGTCGTCTTGTTCCAGCCTAAGTCACTGTAAACCACTAATGAATATTACAAGTACTCTCCTGTGAAGCCTACTGACGTGTCTCCTTCAAGTGCTCGGGAAGACTGCATCCCTCTTAGTTCATCTCTGTGACCTTCAGAAGTGTGGTGCTTTTAATTGCACACTTACGCTTCCAGCTGAGATCACCATTTAAACCAGTTAACTTTTACCATGCCAACACGTGCAGAGTACCACTGTGTGAAAAACCTAACAAAATGCAGGTGGGATATGACCAATCTCTGATGTTCAACTTAACATATATCGTTTTTCTCAAGGGGATTGCCTTCTTTGTGGAGGCTTAGCTTAGTTTTGATATTATATTGTGCTTTTATTGCAATTTTGCCATCTTTAGATTAAAAAGTATATTTTTTTTGGCCTACTTAATTTTACAGAAGCAGCACAGTAATAGCATAGGTTAAAAATCTCTGTGTGCTTACATGGAGAGAAAGAGATAGGCTGAAAGAAAAGGAATGAGGAAGAAGACAAGGACTTCTCAAGACTTAGAATCATAGAATAGTTAGGGTTGGAAAGGACCTTAAGATCATCCAGTTCCAACCCCCCTGCCATGGGCAGGGACACCTCACACTAAACCATGGCACCCAAGGCTCTGTCCAACCTGGCCTTGAACACCACCAGGGATGGAGCATTTACAGCTTCCCTGGGCAACCCATTCCAGTGCCTCACCACCCTCACAGTAAAGAATTTCTTCCTTATATCCAATCTAAACTTCCCCTGTTCAAGTTTGAACCTGTTACCCCTTGTCCTATCACTACAGCCCCTAATCAGATCACAAAATCAGGAAAGCGTTCATTTGAAGGGATCTCTAGAAGGCTTTCTAATCCAACCTCCTGCTCCTAGCAGTGGGATTGCCCAGCATCAGTGGGATTGATGCTAACGCTGGGTCATGGGCTGGTTGTGAGTGGCTTTATCCAGCCAAATCTTGAGAACCTTCAAGGATGCTGTGGCCTCTCTTCACAGCCTGAGTGTGGTGCTGCTCTGTTAGCAAAAAGCTTTCTCCCTAGTGTTCAGTCTGACAGTCCACAGCCAGAATTGAGAGTTTTGCCATTGTTATTCTGACTGGGACAGTTTGGCTCTCATCTTCATAACTGCCCTTGGAATAACTTTAGGGCAGGTATTAGGTCACCACCAGCCTCCTTATCACCACAATGAATAAGCTCTTTTTCCAGGTATTCACAAAAGTGTGTTGTCACCAAATTAATGGCTAATGGCATTGCCTTCCTTCTGCAAAGCTTTTTAGCTTTCTATATACATCAGCTTTGGCTGCTGCAATTCCTTCCCCTTTACATCTCCCACCCTTCTTTTCCCCACAAAGAAATGGAAGCACCCAAGAGTTCAGGTCTTTTTTTAAAGGTAAGGTAAAATAGGTGATAAAATGGCATAAATGAGATATTCTGACTTTGGGGGCTTATTTTCGTGTGTCTGCAGCATAATAAGCAGAGGCTTCTGTTGAAGAGATCTGACTTCTTGCATCTGTTCAACACTGAGGACCCCAATTTTGGCCAATTTAATAAGCATCATAGGCGTAAGCAGTATCAGATGTTTTGAGTGAACAAGAGACATTCTACTGACATAAGCTACTTTGAGGCACGCTTTGAAACTGGAGAGCAGGCTCAGCATTCCCTGGATGAAGACAAGGAATTTTCTATACAGTTACTTGCCCAGGTAGCATGGGTTGTGTCTGCCTGAATGCAAGGCTTTAGGCAGTTTGTTCTTAATCTGTCATGCCAGTTTTAGATAGGATTCATGAATGTCTAAGCTCTTTGTGGGGAGGAAGAAAGGGGGAGAAATACTAGATTCAACAAGTCTCTTCATAGCTGTTAAAATATGGCACAGTTAATAGGAAGATGGTAAATGTCACTAAAATGAAATACCTGTTTCTGGAGAGCAGTTGGGGGGGGGGGGAATGTTGGAGTGTAATCCTGTGCTTCTGTGTGCCTTGAAGTGTGTGGATCAATAGCTAACCAGTAGTGCTGCTGTATGCTTGCTTTTCAAGTATCCTCATGCACAATTGTTTGCCCCTTCATGTTATCCAGTGGCTTAACTGGGTAGTGCAGATCACTTAAGAAGTCTGTTTTCAGCAGAGGAAGACAAAGTAAATCATAACTATAACTGTTGTGACACTCTGGGGATGTTGTACATATAATTTGGGGGTGAATAAGGAGCTTAGAACTGTTTTCTTTTCTAAAACACCGAACTAGAGATTCTGTTTAGAATTATAATCTGAAATATGGATGAAGTTCACATTCTGGAGATGAAACTATGTTGTTATGCTGACAGAATGAGTAGTTTTCTTATCCAAGCATTTGTAGCTTTTGGTGACTTTAAAGGCAGTGGTAACTGCTTGCACTTCTGAAACTCAGGTCTGTTTTTCATCTCCATGTGAAAGTGGGCTAATGCACTGTATTATTGAAACTCCTATTTATTGAACTATTGAAAATCCTATTTATAGAGAGAAGTGCATGGTGGTTGTGGTTTAAACACGTGTCAAGCATGTGTGGTCATTGTTCTTTGAGAGGCTGAAGTGGGGAAGCAGGTTTCTGAGCTGTAACTTGCCCAAATATACTGAGTTTTGAGACAGTATTCTCATTTTGAGGTCCACTGGTGTAGCAGAAGTGGATCCACGCTTCTGACATCTGCTGCAAAGAAATATGAATGATAGTGCTCACTACTGTGATGGGCTCACTACCATATGTGCTGCATCACTAGTACAGCCACAGACAGTGTCTTAGGAGGTCATTGTGTTGGTAAGGTCCCAGTCTTTCTAGGCATGTGAGGTCTGGTGTGTTTAATATCTGATTAAGTGGCTATAGACCAGGGCTTTTTTGATTACTTTTTTAAAGGCCTAGGTTAAGGACAAGTTGAAAGCAATGCCAAAACCATAACTATGAGGAGAGAGGGTTGCTTCCTAGTGTATAATTATATATGCATTACTGTTCCCCAGTAGCATGAGCTAGGGATAGGTGGAATGCGCTTTTGGATTCCTCAGGTCTGTCTTGCCCCACCACTGTGGTACCAGTGTCCCTCTGTCAACAATATACCCATACCTCTTCCTCCTGCTCTTCTGTTATGCCAGAGCCAGGTAGTTCTGAGATCCAGCATCACTTCTGTTTCTTCCAAATCTTGCTATAAAAACCCATTAACTGTGCTTCATTTCTTGATTCTTCCTTCTCTCCTTGAGGTCTTCCACTATCGTACTGATACCTCCTCCTTCCTCTGAGCCCCTCTGTGGAGTTAGAAGCTCAGTGTTCCAAGTCTCCTGGTGTTCCCTTTTCTCCTTCCTCCTGTGTTCATGTTTCTCTCTGTACAGGTACCAAGCTGGGGAGCTGTTACTCAAGTATGAAATGCTTGTCTTGGGTTCTGCACCTCCTTCCCAAGCAAACATTGGGGGTTTACTACTGAGAAGCAACACAACAGCATTTTGTGTTAAACAACAGGAATGAAGTTTTGTGCTTACAAAGCAAATTGTAAGAAAGGCTTTTCAACCATACACTTGCAGAAGTGGTTTTCCTAGGGCCCCAACTGGGGATGCTGGCTGTCAACAGGCCACATTTCAAATATGACTCACAACATATCCAATGAAAAATGGTTCTGATGTTGTACGTTGTGATGTTAGAATGGAAAAGAAGGCTGGCTCAAGCTGGAATTCAGTGTACAGGTTATCTAATTTCCAATGATTTTTGTTCCTTGATATAAGTTAATCTGAAAGCATTCTTTGTTTAACATGATCTTTCCTACGTGCAGAGTGTTCTGCCGTATTACGTGGCTACTAAGATGTCCAAAATCCGCAAGCCAACCTTCAGTAAACCCAGCCCTGAAACGTACGTCAGAGCTGCGCTGGGCACGGTGGGCCTGCAGTCCCGGACCAACGGGTGCATACCCCATGCGCTCATAGTAAGTCACCTCGGAAAACGTAAGGATTTGGAATGTCCTTTAAGTGTTTGTTATGGAAGAGTAAGAATAATTTTGAATACTAATTATTTGTGTTGTTTAACTTCTAATTATAACTTGGTAATGTGTGTAACTGTTAGATATCCCTTAGTACAGGCTATGAAAAGCTGAGACTTCTCCCCCTTTTTTCCCTTCTAGGGATGGATCTTCTCTCTTCTACCTACATCTACAGCCATTAATTTTCTCATGAAAATACACAAACAAATACGGGCCCGTCATATGAAAAAGATGAAGGAGAATTAACTTGGAAGCATCTTGATCTCAGAAGCTTGAGATTCCTATAGGTTCCATACCCACTAGACCGAATGTTCTAAACATCTTCAGTCGTAGGTGTACTTTCTAACAAGCAAACCAGTCTTGTTTTGAGGATACAGCTGAAACAAGACTGTTGGCTTCTAATATTGATTTACAAATAGGCTTTATTTGTTTATAGATATTAAGCGGGGGGGGGGAGTGCTTTGGACTAAAATAGCACTGTGCTTTAAGAAGTACTCACATGGACTTGATCAGACATTGTGCTGTTGAGGAACAGCTTGGCTGTATAGTGTCCATCACATCTCTGTGTTGTGCGCATGGGTGAAGGGCAGAGAAGTTCTCACATGGTCCTGGATGGTTGGGCAGGAATGGGAAGGGAGCATATTTATTTAGAGGTAACCTTGCACTATGGACAGTGTGTAATGTTCTCCCAGCTCAGGTTTTGGGTGCTTGCAGGGATTCTTCTGTCAGCCAGCTTGTTGGGGGCTCCCTTGCTTACATGATCCAGTGTGGTTTTTGGTTATGAACTTGAGGGAAATGCGCCAAAAACCAAAATAAGTGTAATTGCTCATCTATAAATATATACATAAGATAACATTGCGAAAAGTACTTAAATTCTTGGGTCTTGAATATGGATTCTAACTTTTCAGTCATATGTAATCTTGACAATTTGTAATAATAACGTTTTTACAAGTTCAGTGCCTGCTCTTTGTAATAGGTGGTGATAACACAATGTAGATAAATGTCACAAGTTGTGTTACGTGCTGGTTTACTATGCAAGAGTTTATGGGTACTTTAAATGCAGAGCTTGAAATGAGTTACTCTCCTTGTTAGCGATGATGGTTAAATGCTTTCTGAAGGATGTACCAGTCTGTCTTTTTGGTGAGATCCTTTGAAATGTGAGTCCTGACTGTTTGAGACAGCTTTAAAAAGGAGAACTAGTGAACTTCTTTAAATGTAGAACACGTTTGGTTTTCACTGATGTGTTTCATGGTTCTGTTCCAAAACGAGTGCTCCAGTAAGGCTGAAGTTACCCAACTCTGGGGATCAAACTATATGATAAGTCTGCACGGCTGTTGTCTGTATTTACCTACTCTTCCAATCTTGGTCTTTAACATTCCTTTTAGAACCATAAAATGTACTGCAACTTACAAGGCAAATCCAATTGCAAGCAACTACCTATGTTTTCTGTGGTGGCTGAAGAGTGGAGGTTGTTTTCTATCCTTCAAAGAGTCATTTCAAGCTCTGATTTTGAAGTCAAGTGTGTTGTACCGAGATGTGATTTGGGGCTAACATTTCTGTACATTGAAAACAAACCTGAATACCGATGCAATGGTGCTGATCAAATCTGAGATGCAGATCCTATCCCATAGTTTTCTTAATTTTGTTTTTGGATCAGGGATTGGTGAAGTTGGTGGTATTGGTTCTCTAAGAGCACATGGCTTGGTTTGCTCTGGATCTGTTGTGGAAGCATTGGACTAAATCTGTAAGTTTTGGACTTCGTAAAACCAATTAAATGGAATTAACTCTGAATCTTTACTGTGGTGTGGTTTTTACTTGTAATGTTTGCCTGTACATTCAAATGCCTGATTGTACTTCATTGTATATAATAATGCAGTGAAAATGATGGTACTTTTACATGCTAAAACCAAAGCTTTTCTTAATCTGTTTTTGTGGTTGTTATCTATTTTACAGTGCTGATACTTTAAAATCACTGGAACACAAAATAAACTGTTCATCAGAACTATCAATTAAGCTATTAGTAAGAAATAATTATTTCCAAATACAATTTCCTCACTGTTGAAGGTGTTTGGAAAGGTTTGTCTGAGGGGAACGCCTATCCACACAGTGCAGGTTGGTTCCCACTCATGCTTCCACTGAGGTCTTCGCTGCAGCTCGGAACATAAGGGAATCAATCACTTTTTAACCTAAATTGCCTTGGCTTTGATTTTGAATGTCTGCTCACCTCAGCGTTAATGTGTATTCATTGGCTTCCGACGTGCTTTGAAATACCCTGGGCATGTGATGGAAGACAGAGGAGGGCTTTCTGGTGGTACTGTTGTCCCAGAATCAGGGTTCTTTGCTTGGTGTGCAGGGAGCAGATTAACACATAGAGTTGAGATGTTTACTTCATGTCTGTGCAGAGATGGGTGCTGGGTGGTAACTCCATAGAGCAAGCACACCCTCACTCTGCCCGCTGTTCACTTCTATACATTTCAAACAGTGCAAATCAGTGTTTTCTGTAGATGTAGCAATCTTTATGTACAGTTGTTTGCTCTTACATTCTCTTGTGTCTGAAGACTTTCATTACACGTATTCAATGCATAAGGGTCAATGTGGGTGAGGGTCTCATCTCAGGGGGTGTTATAATGAACCAAGGTCCAGAGAAGGGCCGCAAAAATGAGCTGAAGGATGCGGTATCTCTCCTGTGAGGAAAGGCTGAGAGAGTTGGGGTGCTTCAGCCTAGAGAAGAGAAGGCTCCAGGGAGACCCTAGTGCAGCCTTTCACTTAAAGGGGCCTATAGGTAAGATGGGGAGAGACATTTAGTGGGGCCTGTTGTGATAGGATGAGGTGTGATGGTTCTGAACTAGAAGAGGGAAGATTCAGGCTGGGGGCCTATAAGGATGCTGGGGATGGACTCTTCGTTAGGGACTGTAGTGACAGGACAAGGGGTCACGGGTTCAAACTTAAACAGGGGAAGTTTAGGTTGGATATAAGGAAGAAATTCTTTACTGAGAGGGTGGTGAGGCACTGGAATGGGTTGCCCAGGGAGGTTGTGAATGCTCCATCCTTAGCGGTGTTCAAGGCCAGGTTGGATGAGGCCTTGGGTGGCATGGTTTAGTGTGAGGTGTCCCTGCCCATGGCAGGGGGGTTGGAACTGGATGATCTTAAGGTCCTTTCCAACCCTAACTATTCTATGATTCTATGTGAGGGAGAAATTCTTTACAATGAGGGTGCTAAAACACTGGCCCAGGTTGCCCAGAGCTGGATGCCCCATCCCTGGAGACATTCAAGGCCAGGCTGGATGTGGTTCTGGGCAGCCTGCTCTAGTGGAAGGTGTCCCTGCTCATTGCAGGGGGGTGGAACTGGATGAGCTTTAAGGTCCCTTCCACCACAAACTGTTCCACGATTCTATTACCTTTCATATGCCTGAGCTTCGCAAAATTGCTTTGGCCTCCCTGATCTGTCTGAAGTTGTCACTCCTCTGATGCAGGTGGTTCATATACCGGCCTTCTCCCTTTCCTCAAGGTCTGTGAGCTCTTAGGGAAGCGCTGTTGTTCCTCGCTATAGGCAGTTCTACAGTTACTGACTTTTCACTCCTTTGCTTATTAATAAGGGGAAGGAGTTACATGGCGTGTCTGCTGCTGTAGAAGGGGTTCAGCACCGGGCGAGGGCTAATTCTGGTTTCCCTTTCCAAATGCATACTGCTGCTTTCCACTCAAGGGGAAACAGGGGTGTCATTTACACAGTTAAAAGCAGCCTCCTCCCGCGAGCTGCCACGTTTTGACAGAAAACCTTTAATTTCAACCGCAGAGACACCGCTATGTGGGGCTGGTCCTGCCGCTGCCGCTCAGCCCCACCGGCTGAAGGCCCGCACCGGGCCCCCCTCAGCCGGGCCGGGCGGTTCTTAGGTCCCCCGGCCGCCAGCGGAACTCCCGGCGCGGGCTGCGGCTCCGGCGGAGCGGGCGGGCGCTGCACCGGGGCGCTGAGGCAGCGGCATGGCGGAGCGGCGGCAGCGGGCCCGTGTGCAGGGCGGCTGGGCCGGCGCCGCGGCGGGCAAGGCCAGGAGCGCTGGTACGGAGCGGAACGGCACCGGGCTGTGGTGAGCGGGGCCCGGGCTCGGTGCTGTTCGCCGTAGTCGGTGCAGCGGCGAAGCGGGTCCGGCCTGCAGGGAAGCGCTGGGGCTGCTTTGAGCCACCAGCCCTGGGCGCGGTGTGGGCCGGGGTGGAAAGTAACCGGTGAAGCCTGAAAAGCCTCTACAAGGCCGGGTGGGAGTTTGGGTCGCTTTGTTCGCCGATCAGAAAGCGGCGTGGTTTGTGTGTGCGAGTACGGGACTGCGAACGCTCCTGCGGGGATAGGGAGCTCTGGAGGTGTCTGACCGCGGCGTCATGGAGCAGGAGGCCCGGCTCGCTGACGCAGCTGATGGTCAGGGGTTCAAACACAGCGGTTAAGTGATTTCTTTGCTGAAGGAATCGGGTTTGGGTTGGAAGGGACCTTAAACCTCACCCAGTTCCAACCCTCTGCCACAGGCAGGCACACCTTCCACTAGAGCAGAGTGCTCCAAGCCCCTGTGTCCAACCTGGCCTTGAACACTGCCAGGGATGGGGCAGCCACAGCTTCTCTGGGCGCCCTGTGCCAGCGCCTCAACACCCTCACAGGGAAGAGCTTCTGCCTAAGAGCTCATCTCAGTCTCCCCTCTGGCAGGTTAAAGCCATTCCCCTTGTCCTGTCCCTACAGGCCCTTGTCCCAAGCCCCTCTCCAGGTTTCCTGCAGCCCCTTTAGGCACTGGAGCTGCTCTGAGGTCTCCCCTTCAGGAGCCTTCTCTTCTCCAGGCTGACCCAGCCCAGCTCTCTCAGCCTGGCTCCAGAGCAGAGCTGCTCCAGCAGGGACTGGTTTGTTTTGTGAATGTGATCAAACCACCCTGTTCCACTTCCCAGACTACAATACCCAGTAAACCGGCCGTTTCTCTGCAGACCGAGCTGGAATTTTTTTTAACCCTGAAAAAAGTCATTATTTTGACTTGCACAGGTACCCTGTGAGCTTTCTGTCACATGTGTTTCATTCCACCTGTTTCTAGGGGAACTTCTTAAAATCATTTTTCCTGTCTTTTGAAGTATGCAGAGTAAAGGATTTTGCTTTACTTCAGGCCAATTTTTAAGCCTGTTTTTATGTGTAAATATAACCCATAAAGTGATTTGCTTGAGTTGCTCTTCCATACTTTCCCCCTAGTTTCAAAATCTTGTTGTAACAAGTATTTTTCTCAGACAAATGTCTTTTTGTTACCTAAAGAAACCTTAAAAAACCCCATAGAGGGTTTAGCTGCTTGGAAAGATGTCTGCTGGCATGTGATAGGTGTTCATGGTAGAACTGGAAGGTTCTAGATGCATCCTTTCTGATAAGATGATGATTTCATTTTTGCTCATAAATAATATATATATAATATGTATAATGTATATATTTATATATATATTAAAATTCCAATTTCTGTGCAGCTTTAACTTCTATGTAACGTGGTTTTGGCTGTGACTGGAGTCTCTGCCAAGCAGAGAATAGTTCAAAGAATGATTCCACAAGTTCTTCCAAACTGTAGTTTTTTTTGTATGGTGGAATTCTGTTTCATGGGATCCCCTTGTTTCATTTTCCTCTTCTCTTTAGCATCCAAGGCACCTGTGGCCAGCAGCCTTGCCCCTACAGACACCAGGCCAGCATGGGTGAGGAAAGATCAGCCTCCCACTCAGAAGCAGTTTGTATTTGAAAAGCCATCAGAGGTAAAAAGTACATCGTAACGAGCAGAACCTCATCTTTATTAAACTACAAATGATAGGAATCATCACACTTTGAGGTTATGGTTTCATGTTTAAAAGCTCTGCTGAGCTCAGCTTTGAGTTTCTACCAAGCAGTTTGCAACTGCCTTACACATAAGCAAACAGAAAGTTACATCCACTCGTTCTAGCCTCAGACTTTGTGTTTTCATTATGTACCTGTTTATAACTACTGTTTTTCAGAGAGCCAAAAGAATATGTTATCCTAAATATTCAGGATGATGCAAGGATGTGAACTCTTCGGTTTTTCCCTCAGTTGGGTTATCTGTCTTATTTGTTACAAGGGAGGAGCATGGGGTTTGTTTTATAGACACAGTGTTTGAAAGGCTATCTTCTTGGCCTGGAAGGATTGTAGATGGTCTGGGAAGACTCTTTTCCCTGTGGCAGAGCTTTCATATCCATATGGTTCTGTATTTTGACCCTCTTGCTTGCTTGACTCAGAAGCTCCTGCATCTCAGCACTGAGCTCAGAGAAAAGAAGTGTAGATCCCTAAAACAACCAGAATGATAATCCAGGCTGGATTAAACTGCTGTGCTTGGTTTTTGTTCTAACAAAACCCAGCTATCTCAACCTCTGCAGACAAGTGTCAGCTCTTGATGTCTGCTCTGTCTTGTGTTTTGCTCATTGTCTGAGGCCTGGGATTTGTTTATCCCTCCTATAATTGCTCTAGATTTTTACTTCCAAATGTAAGGATAAGATTTTTAGGGTTACAGTTGATAAATAGCAAGTATTGTAATGATCCAAGTAACCTAGAAATTAATGTCCTTTAGGGGGCAGTTGATGCTGCATTTAGTAGTTTCTGGGGCATAGAGGGAGTCATTGAGACATGACTGCTTACCAGGTGTCCAGAGGTATGTTTTTCTCACTGACATATCAGTATGCAGCTATATAGAGTCACTAGAGATGGCAATTAGTTCTGTTTGCCTAGAACATGCCGGGTACTTTAATGTTTAACATTCACCATCTATTGTCTTGTTCCCTTTCAGGTAGAGCACAGAGTTCCTGAAGCAGGTGTGATAGAGTGAGTATGCTGCTGACTTAAGTGGCCTTTTGTTGGTTTTCTGCCTTGTGAATCAGCGGGAATCTGCTGGAGAAGAATTCCTTCTCCACTTAACCACTGCCATGCCTTTGGAAGAAATGCCAGTAGATAATGTGGACTTTCAGCCCTTTTATCCTGAACTCAGTTTGTAATAAGGAGAGTCTGAGTCTGTGTAAATGAGTTTTTATATGTTTAGTGTAGCTTTATAAGCCAGGAAGAACAAACAATTGGACATTCGGGATCAACAGAGTTGCAAATATGTCTCTTTTGGTTGGCAGTTTATGTTTTCGTAGAACAGTCCCTGTGTAAGTTATGCTGGAGTTTACTGTTATCCAGGAATACAGCTGGTGTGGCAACTGAAGCAGCACTTCCTTTGAAGGTTTGGAAAAGTAGCTGCTAGTAAGTGTCATAGTGAAGCTATTCATAGATCACTTACCCTTTGTGTTGAAACGGGGATCATCTCAGAATAGCTTTGTCATGAAGTGTGACAGTGTGGTGGTGTATGGTTAAGTTACAGACTTTGGAAATGAAATTTGCCTCAGTTCGGTTCTCTTACTCAGTGTGACTACAAACACAAACATAGTGGTCAGGGTGTAGTCTTGTATGGTTGTCTCCTTTAGATTCCCTGTGGCATCCCTCCTTTACTCATCTCTGGTGCCTTAAAATTGTGTATTGAGCCTTTGGTGAAATGAGAGTGAGAGGCAGGAAGTACACACAAACTCATTTGCTTCCTCAACACCCCTGTTGCTGCATTACTCTGATCCTTTCTCCTCTTCTCTGCCCTCCTGTCCTCAGAAAATTTTCCATAGTTGAGGCTTACAGCAATTCTAGCCCATGCTGCTCAGTGTAAGATAATTTCTTATTGTTGTTCCATCTAATGCCTCTTTCCCTTCTACATCCTCAGCAAGCCTGGTGTGTATGAGCTCAGCAAAGTACCAACTGGCATTTCTAGGTAAGTGGGTGAAAGTTGGTTGCTATTGCAGGAGGATGTGGTGATACTCAGCTTTCTGAAGCCTACTCTGTAGAGGGTTGTGACTCTAGCAGGTGCACATTGCCCTTCCTGTGTTTATTCTGTTTAGACTACTTCTGGAATTACTTTAAGTATGAACTTAACATTCAGGGCATACTGCATCTAGTGTTCTTGTCCAGAATAAGGAGAAGGAGCTCTATCCATGTGTTTTAATTCAGAGTAAGTTGCTGCTTGAAATTTAGATCAGAATTTCTGTATTAGGAAGTGCCTGATGTCTGTGTTGTGTTGTTAAGAGATACCAAAACCTATTAGCTATAAATTGAACTTGTTTTAAATTAATCTAACAAAAGCATTTAACTTCAGGCAGATTTGATAACTTTAGGGTTGTCCCTTTTGCTTGCATGCTATGCCTTAATTATTTCAGCTTCACGACACTTCAAAACAAAACTTACTTGTTCTGTGATTCCTCGTAACTAAAATGCACTTTGTTTTACCTTGCTGACTTAGCTGCCATATCAGTATTAATCCTTTTCTCCTGAATTTGATAGATTTTAGTAATAGTGGAAAAAACACCAAGGATATAGTAACTTTTTGTGCATTTATTTCAAAGCTTTCATCTTGGTTTCTTCTCAAGCTGCAAATAAACTTTTATACCAGTTTGAAAAGTAAAAGCTTTGACCAGTTGGAAAGAGAAAAGATCAAGAGCCAGCTGGGTTATTCCGTCATTTCTGGAGTTCATTTTCGTAATATTTTGTTGGAATATATACATTTCTGGAAAGTTAATAATGATTTTAGTACTTTTACTATGTACCCTTACTGTAATGGCTTTGAAGCATTGAATACATGTGAGAGTGAACTCCCGTCAGTGCCATTCCTACTCTGCAGCCCGCCACAGTGGCTGGAATTTTTGAATGCTGCTGTTAGTATAGCCAAAATACACATATGAAAATGTAAAAATAAGGGAGGTTAAATACGCCAAGGTTCTTGTGCTTGGAAAAGAGAGGGTAGGATGGCAGTAGTGAGTAGCATGGAGATGGTGAATAAAGGGCGATTATTTACTTATGTTGATTGTAGTACCATAATCAGGGCTATCTCATTATCTCCTCATCAGGGACTGTAGTGATAGGACAAGGGGCAATGAGTTCAAGTTTTAACAGGGGAGATTTAAGTTAGATCATAGGCAGAAGTTCTTCCCTGTGAGGGTGCTGAGGCGCTGGCACAGGGTGCCCAGAGAAGCTGTGGCTGCCATATCCCTGGCAGTGTTCAAGGCCAGGTTGGACAGCGCTTGGAGTAACCTGTTCTAGTAGAAGGTGTCCCTGCCCATGGCAGGGGTTGGAACTGGATGATCTTAAGGTCCTTTCCAACCCAAACTATTCTATGATTCTAATTTATCAGATGTGAAGTAAATAATAAGCAGAAGAAAGCCATTTTTCACACAGTATATGGCTGATTGTGAGACTTGTAGTCTGTTGGTGGTGTCATAGGGGTTTATATGTTTTAAAAAGCAATAAAAAGTGTTTGGTGAGGGGAAGATTCATCAGGAGCTCCTGCTACTGTCTGTTCTTTACTTCATACCTGATTTGGGCTGTGGTCAGAAATAGGTACTGGGCTTTGCCTTTTTGTCTGATGCATTGCAGCCGTTCTTAGCTCCTTTGGGGATCCTGGAAAATAGAATATGTTATCAAAGCATCTATATAAGTATATATTCCTTCCATCTTTTCTTTATTTTTTCTTCCTTAGAATTCATTTGATTCCTGGCTTTATTGACTCAGAACAAGCAGATTGGATGTTTGAACAGCTCCTCCAAGACATACCCTGGGGGCAGCGAACTCACATCAGACAGGGTAAGGAGTGTGTAGACCAACTTTTCAGGTCATTCCAGGTCACTTCCATACCAAAATCCATGCATTATTTATCACTGGTTTTCGATTCACATATTACCACTCCTACACATTTCCTTCTAGGCTTTTGATGTGCATCTGAGGAGTACTGCTGCTTATTTTTCGCTCTTAGCACCATGTTCCTATTGCCAATTAAATAAGATCTTTCCAAATTAAAATTGCCTGTCTTAAAAATCTTTGCATTTTACTGCCTGCCCTGTCATCTCCAGTTCTTTTTCCCACTCTTTTTCACATGAAGCCTGTACTCCATCCCTTCATAGTGTCTCCCAGTGATGCCGCAAAAACTCTATTCTTTGAGGTTTCTGTCACCAGGAATAGTTTTTGCCTCTCTCACTTAAAATCCCAGCAGAGCAGGTTTCTTTTCCCTTCTCTTTGCTTATTAGGTCCAGTATGCAGGAAGAGAAGAGGCTGCTATTCTGGATTTGTTCACTAAGGGGCACCTGTTACAGCTAGATTTCTCTTCAGTCAGGAAAGGATGTAAGATAATGTATCAGAGTAGTTACTGGACAAGGCTGGGAAATGTCTTCAACATCTGTATTTACATCTGTATTTACATTAATATCTGCTTTCAATAAAAGTACCATATAATAGAGAATATTACCTGTGAAGCATGAGAAATAGCTACCAAGATAGTCTTTTCAAAGTTGAAAGTACTTTTAACTTGGTTTCTATTACACAGCAGAGCACACACATATATTGGGCCTACAAGGATGTTGGGGAGGGGCTATTCATTAGGGACTGTAGTGGTAGGACAAGGGGTGATGGGTTCAAACTGAAACAAGGGAAGTTTAGACTGGATATAAGGAAGAAGTTCTTTACTGTAAGGGTGGTGAGGCACTGGAATGGGCTGCCCAGGAGGCTGTGAATGCTCCATCCCTGGCAGTGTTCAAGGCTAGGTTGGATGGTGCCTTGGGTGACATGATCTGGGGTGAGGTGTACTGCCCATGGCAGGGGGGTTGGAACTTGATGATCTTAAGGTCCTTTCCAACCCAAACCATTCCATCATTCTATGATTTGACAAAATATTACTCGTCCAACCTTGCTGCATTCTGCTTCTGTAATGCCCATTGGTGCTGCAGTCCTTTCCACTTCATCTTTTCATCATCTTTCAGTTTTCAAGCCTTTTGATAAGGCAACTGAGAAAGTTCTCCTGTTTTTCATTGTTTAGATGTATCTTTTGAAGAACCAAGGCTTACCTCCTGGTACGGGGAACTTCCTTACACGTACTCCAGAATAACAATGCAGCCAAACCCAAATGTATGTATATATTTACGGTTTTCTTCTGTTATTATCTACAGAGAAATCCTTTGCAGAGATTCAGAAACAAAAATTCCCTCTATCTTCTATTTTTATCTGGAGTATTAGCATTTTGTTTTTAATCAGCAACAGATTCTAGTGGACCATGGACAACTTCATAAAACAAGTGTTAATGAGTGGATTGGCTGAAAACGGCCTAATTTAGTTGCTCAACATTGGGGAAAGGAAGTTATCAGTCCAGAGTTTAAAGTTCTGCTTTTGAGTTATTGTAGCTTTGGACAAAACTCCAAATTGTTCTGTGTAACCTACTCAATGCATATTTGTAAGGGAGAGCTTCTGTCTAAGAGCTCATCTCAGTTTCCCCTCTGGCAGGTTAAAACCATTCACCCTTGGCCTGTCCCTGCAGGCCCTTGTCCAAAGCCCCTCACCAGGTGTCATGTAGGCCGTTTAGGCACTGGAGCTGCCCTAAGGTCTCCCCTTAAGGAGCCTTCTCTTTGCCAGGCTGAACCAGCCCAGCTGTTTGAGCCTGTCTTCATAGGAGAGGCGTTCCAGCCCTTTGATCAGGGTCACTTAGCTAGAAATACCCCTAACAGAGAAAGGTGGTATGTTGAGGCTCCTGCAGTGTATCCCATAGGTTATAAACCCTATAAACAATGGGTGAGCATGTTAAGAAGGTAGTGCAGACTCAATTATTAGAGGTGGATACTAGGAAATAGTTGCTGCTGCTTGTTCCTTCTTCTGCCAGTGAAGCACTGGGAGATTTGGAATCAGTTTTTTATCCTCTCTTGATCATTTTTTTTCGCTTATATAACAGACAAAACTTCTGGCCTACATTGGCTTTGGCTTTTCTTCTTTTATATGTACTTATGTAGTACTTAAATGCACTCTGACAGATTAAAGTCATGATGTAGGTTTGTAACATTAAATAATGATTCACTGCACTTGACTTGCACAGGAATGTGCAGAGCTGCTGGGGGCTATGAGCACAGCAAGATGGTAGCAGAGGGAAGGATGAAATCCAGGACTTGTGACACTGGTTTTGAGAACCACTGAATGTCAAAGTCTAAACCCCAAAAGGGGATGAGTTGGGCTCAAGAAGCAGCAGAGTGGGGACAGAGGGCCATGCTGTGACAGTGTTAGGCAAACTGTTGTCTCTTGTTCTGTGACAACACATGCAGCAATTGAGGTCATTTAGTCACTGATTGCAACTTTCTGGATGACCTATGCCTATCTGCAATGGCCAAGCAACCCAGATTTTACCAGCCCCCTGCGTTAAACTCCTTTAGCTTGGCCAGGAGGGTAAAAAGCCAAGTATGCATGAGAGAAGTTGCACTCTTCTTGTGTTTGTCAAGAACTCCCAATGTTTATCCATGCTCAGTTCAAGCAGATTTTACTCTATGGACTTTCTCACCTTTCAGTTAATTGGGGTGGCTGGCTATGTTACTACAAATGGCAGACTGGCTTCATAGCTTTAGGAGGTGATTTAGTATTGAGTGATAATTAACATGCATGTTTTGCAGAAAGCCCATTCTTCAACTTTACTAAAAATATAATCAGAATTATTTGGGGGCACTTGTTTGTCGTTGAAGTATATTTTGTTTTCCCCTTATGTTCTTATGTTACCTGCTGCTGGCCTCCTTTCTTTGTATTTACCCTCCTCCTGCTGTGCTGATTACAGTGGCATCCTCTGCTGACCATACTAAAGGAGCGCATTGAAGAGTTCACTGGCTACACCTTCAACTCTCTTCTCTGCAACCTCTATAGAAATGAGAAGGACAGTGTAGACTGGCACAGTGATGATGAGCCATCACTAGGAAAAAATCCTGTCATTGCCTCACTCAGCTTTGGTGCTACCCGGACCTTTGAAATGAGGAAGAAACCCTCCCCTGTGAGTGTTCATACCACATTGAGAGAGCAATATAGTTACTAATATGTTTAGTATTTTCACCCTGGTTAGAGAACTTAATTACTAAAAGTGTTTAATAGTAGTTAATAAAAGCACAACTTGTAAAGTTCTGTGGACTAAGCATAGGGATCAGAAATCTATTGCATGGAATGGGATGTCTTGAGGATGGGAATGGGACCTCTCTAATAATGTGCAGTGAAATTGCAACCCGAGCACTCTTCTGCCCAAATAAGGGCCTTTTGTGTTACTTAAAATGCGATCAGTGATGATAGAAAGGGACTTTCACTGTGTAAATGAACCAAAGGGTTGATACCATTTTCTTCATCGCTGTGTAATGCATAGTGTAGGTGGGATGAAAAGTAGCTCTGACTGCTCTTGTAAGTAAAAAATCCTCTTAATAATATTTGCATTTTGGCTTGTGTGTTCAGATTGAGAGTGAGTGAAGGAAGGAGCATGTTTCTTTCCCCTAAAATATTGAAAATACAGAGAAATTGTCTGAGCAGCCAGGGGTCAGGTTAGGAAAGATAAGGCCCTGACAGGATTAAAGCTGACCAGGGACAGTAAGGGCAGTAAGAAAAGCTGCCATAAGTACACTGGGGATAAAAGAAAGTCTAGGGAAAATGTGGGCCCAATGTCAGGGCAGTCCCATGCACAATTACAGTCTGAGCAGAGACTGGATTAAGAGCATCCCTGAGGAGAAGGACTTGGTCATGCCAGTTGATGAGAAGCTCAACATGATTCAGCCGTGAGTGCTTGCAACCCTGAAAGCCAACATTATCCTGGACTGCATCAAAAAGAGCGTGAGCAGCAGGTAGAGGGAGTTGATTCTCCCCTCTGCTGCATCCTAATAAGACTCCCCGCCAGCAGTCCTGTGTCCAGCTGTGTGGCAACAGCACAAAGCAGGATGTGGTTCTGTTGAAACAAGTCCAGAGGAGGCCATGGAGATGCTGCAAGGGCTGGAGCAGCTCTGCTCTGGAGCCAGGCTGAGAGAGCTGGGCTGGTTCAGCCTGGAGAAGAGAAGGCTCCTTAAGGGGAGACCTTAGGGCAGCTCCGGTGCCTAAAGGGACAGACAAGAAATCTGGGGAGGGGCTTCTTGTAAGAGCAAGTAGTGACAGGACAAGGGGGAATGGCTTTAAACTGCCAGAGGGGATATTTAGATAACTGTCGCATCCTACTTCACAGACTAAACAGAGATCTTTACTTTGATAAGGAGGCATGTGTGGAACATCCTTCCAGGAATTACTTGGCAATTCAATAGAGAATACTCTTTCTAGATAAAATGTCGTGTTTGGGAATGGTGTGTTTACAAGCCAACTAAAAACTTAGATTTTGCAATTGGTATTTATCTAAGTAAAGGAATCAAATCACACATTCCTGTGTTGTGAATACAGGCCTCATTTTAGGGTATCCTGCCCCAGGTGTCTTTTCTGCATGTGTATCCTTTGAGAATGTTGGGACGAAGTTTGCTGTCTGCTTACAGTGCTATTTATTCTGAGTAAGTAATGCAGCAAGGTGATGATTATCAGCCTGTTGGATAAATGTATGCTGACAAGCTGAAGTCTGCCCATCCAGAGTCACCTTGGTCAGCTAGTTGTGAACAGAAAAGGTCAGAATTTGATCCAGAAAACAAATAATCTGTATTTTTTGCCACTTCTCTAAGTTGTAAATTATGTTGTCTGAAGTGAATTTAATCCCTGAGCATGAGATCACATAACCAGTGCATTATGTCAGCGGGCATCAGTGCATTATGTCACTGGGCAAAGCATGAGTAAGTATGCTGTGATGATAACACAATGTCAGCTGGAAAGCTCAATTCCTCTGGGAAACTGTAATTGGTGCTTATATTAACTTCTAGAAGTACACGTGTTCCCCTTCAATTTAGCAGGATCAAAGGCGCCTAGGTTTCAGTATAAACTTTGCAGTTACCCTCTTAAAAATCAAACCCAGTTCTTGAGCAAGGTGTCTTTTTGTTCTGTTTTCTGTAAAGACACCACTACAAGCAAAGGGGGAAATTCAGTCTGTGCCGTTCATAACTCACTGCCTTCTTTGATCTGTACAGCATGATTTCTTCCCTTTTCTTCCCAAGATAGATGATTTTCTACAGATGTATCCTTCAAGCTCTCCTCATTTTATTTCTTCAGTGCCTCTGACCTGATCTTTCTGCGTCTTCCTACCTGTGAAGTGTATTCCTTTTGCAAGTGTGATATACTTGTTCCTAAGGTATGATCCCCATGTGCAGGATGATCTTTGAATAAATTGCTATTAACTGCATCTTGTGCCTGAAGGAATTCATACTTAATACATAGCACACATTGCATCTTCTTTGCACAGTCCCAAAGCCTGCAATTTTCAGAGAGCATCATATGACACTCCATGCTTTGCCAAGTGGGAGTTACAAGAGGCTCTGAAGGAAATTACAACCTTTCAGGCCATACCACCTAAGAGGTGATTTTCATACTCTATTGTAATGTAGCTTTCTCCCTTTTATTAAGAGAAGGTTCAACGTAGATATTTGATCGTGACTTTGTTCAAAAGCAAGTTAGAGGAAGAGGAGTGTACTCTAGGGAAAAGAGATCTGGATTAACAGTCATCACAGGCAACCAGGCTCTCCCTGCTTTGTAATCTGCCTGTATCAGTACATCGGGTTTTCCACAGTTAGTTTTCACTAAGGAGGAAAAGAGAAAGAAAATCCTTATCCTCCCAAAATTAAACCTTTTTGAGGGCCAACACTCTAGTATTTCGAATTCTAGAGTTTCAAAGGCCTTAATTTTCCTCTGTTTGTGTGCTTTTAAGTGTTTTGAGATGAAAGATGGAAAGATGCAGTAAAAATACTAGATGAAAAATACTGTGATAGAAGCTCACTGTGAAAAAATGCTACTGGAAAAAAAGAGAACTAAAGTGGCTGCCTGTGTGTGATCACGTAGTGGGTACAATACAGTATGTACCACAAGTCAGGTAATGCCTTGTAGGGCTATTGAAGAACACCAGATCAGAGTGTTCAGAGACTTCTTGTCATGTTGCAGTTATTTTCCATATAGTATCTTGAAGTGATCTTATTAGAGAATAAAATCCTCTTTCCCTAACTGCAAAGGCAATCAGTACGATTGATTGGATGGTTTTTGTTAGTTAAGTGCCACTGGGTTTGTTCAATGGTGAGGGAAAGGAAAGGTTCAGTCCTTTGTTTTTCTTTTTGGTGAGTGCTGTACTGGATGAATAAGTGTTCATCATATAGTAGGTGGTAAAGGCGTATAGAGACGTACGTAACCTATTTGAATCTGCATCAACAAGCATCCCTTGTGAATAAGTAGAAATAATTCTTACTCAGATCTCAGCCTGATCTGTGTGAAACAAGCTACAAATACATTTTGGGAGTTAAAATTCCCACTGGAATTAAGGAGATTTCATGGAAATGAACATGATACCAGAAACTTTACCCCCTGGAGTTGTTCTTTTTGAGCATTCTTCTACATACTGTGTTTTCTGTTTATTTGGACCAGTTGTGTCGTTGCAGCTAATGTTTTGCCTTTGCTTTAAATGGTTTCTAGGTTTTTTTGGATGCCTGCTTGGTAGATCCAAGTCTTCAGTGAAGTTATCTTGTTCCTTTTATTTTCTACTTCTAGTAAATTACTTAAACTTTTTGATGATCTTAAGGTCTTTTCCAACCCTAACTATTCTATGATTCTATGATTATCTCCTTGTTTCCCCACCCCCCCTATCGCTGTAGCTCCTGCCTACACTGAAACCAAAAGATGAACGTTTTGGTTTAGAGCTGTGATTCATACACAATCCACACTCACTGTACTGGTTTAGTCAATAAGTCCTCTCTCGTGCTTACCCACAGCATGTGTCACCACTGCATCCTGACCTTGTCCTGTTCTTCACACGGCCTCAGGTCCCATGTCCCACTCATACATGACTTAGTTGTCCTACTCTACAGGTGTTGATTTCACTTAGATGAAAAGTTGGGTCTTTAGGATACAGTCTCACTGCCATTTGTAGTATTACTTACTTTGCTCAACTCAAACAATGCCAGGTTATTTCATGAGGTTTTTCTGGAAGCTGAGTGTGAAATGTTAGTTCAGGATGAAGGATGATATTTAGTGTCTCACTAAGCTCCCACATCCCACTGGGAGTTGCTCTCTAACAAGGGTCTGGGTACCGTAAGGACACCATAAGGTGCAGTTGTGCAATGAAGTGCTGTGTGAACTGTGAAAGGAGTTAGGAAGCCAGCTGTCAGGTCACCCTTCTTCCATCTGTAACCAAGGAAACTGGTGAGTGCTGGGAAGGGAGGGAGCTTCACAAGTGGTGTTAGATAATAACAGGATGTTCATGGTGTTCTAAGAATCAGCCTTCAGATGGGTCTGTCCTTCAAATGAAATGCTAAACCACTCTGTCCTTGAGTAGCTGTTCTAGCAGAAGTTAAAGATCTCTCAGTACTTTTGCAAACAGCAGAAAAATAACCCTTCATGTCCCAACAGGCCTAATTTAAGATGAACATGGAAATATATAGAGCACAGTAGAAACAGAGGCCTGGATCAGGATTAAACTTTCAGATTGGCATTCAGGAGGCTTGCAGACAGCAGTGGCTGCAGAGAAGGAGGCGTTTTCCGCCAGTATTGGCAGGACTTGAGCAGTTACAGACAAGCAGAGAGGAAGATGTGAATGCTTTAGAGCTGGCTTGCAGGCTGCTAGGTCAGCTGCAGAAAGGCTGGGGGGAGTTTAAAGTTAGTCCTGTGTAGGCAGGGAAGTGGATTACGTGGGGAAAGGGCAATATAACTGATACTCATTCTTACAGAATCCATAAAGAAAAGAGCTGCAGTGAGGATTTTGTCAGAGGCAGTGAGAATAAACGGGTGAAAATGCAGAAGTATTGATTGATGAGACCACTTTGTTGTGGAGGAGGGTCTTCCCACAGCTAGGGGTGGAGGAATAAACTGGAAAAGAGGGATACAAGCAAGACGGAAGTCTGAAAAATAGGAGATTAGAAGTTTAATAAGGGGAATTTTCTTGGTAATGTGTAAAGCAGAAGAATGGGAGCCAGCATCCTCCATGAAGGCAGCTGACTTTAGCCTTTGAAACTAATTTTGCATCATTTGCATTTGTAACTGCATTATTATTTATACATTCTTCTAGAGGATGTTTCCATTTACTTTTCCTTATAATAACACTATCCAGAACCCACTTCCTGCTACTATCTCAATACACTTGCCTGAGACCTAAGAAACAAACTTAGGTGATTGATACAGATTTATACTAGGTATTTCCTCTTTCTTAACCTTCTTGATTTTGATACCATGTTAAGAAAAGTTAACCTTGATGGGATCCAAGAATACTTACAGGTTTTATATTAACAGCTTCCCATCAACTAATGCTGACCTTTCCTCACTTATTTAATGTAGCTACTTGAATTAAGCGTAAAGAGTTTTAACCAGTGTACTTGGATAGTGTAAAGTTTGGATTGTATTTGATGTGCAACTCAAGATTCTCATATACGAAGAAGCAGAACAGTTGCTTTACTAGACCTGTTCTTGGAAGTATCTGGTTTTGTAATACGTATATAGAGTTATGAAGTTGACCGTATAAAAGTTACCTGATGCATTTCTTTCAGTGGTTGTTATCAATGTTTAAAGAGAAAAGGTATTTTCTTCCTTAGATATCAAGAATAAATTTCCTTCATAAACTTCTTGATGTCTCAAACTCAGCTGAGCTTTCTGTATGTCTGACATCAGCTCTAGAGATAAGAGTTCTGGAATGAGATTGGATGGACAGTATTAGTAACAACACCTAAGACAGGAAAACCTGTTGGCAATCAAAATCTCTTCTGGCAATCAAAATATCTTCTTCTAAGTAAAAGTAAGCTCAGAGGTGTCCCATTTAAATCAGAAGGTAACTGGTTTTCCATACTGACTTTCTAAGACAATAGGATGTTTTCTCCTACATCATTTATCCTTTTTAATCAAGATGAGCAAGAGATAAAAATAAGTCCACTCTTCATCCACAAGCTGAATGATGTAATCCTGTGTAATGGGAAACAGCCATGCAATGGTATTTCTCTGCCTTTCATCACCAGTCATGTTTATGATGCCTATTTTTGAGGGTTTTTTTCCTTGTTTCCTCTGAACTTTAAGAAAACATTTTTGGCATTCTACCTTACATTTCATAGAGCAACATAAATGCCTAATAATTCTAGGAGCTTAAAAGTATGTTTGCACTGTCCTCACAAAGAGTATCTATTACAAGTGATTCTGAGTGCCTTCAGCACTCCCTGATTCCAAAGGCTTAGTGAGCTTAATCACTGGGACAGCCCTGGGCCCTTGGCTATCCCCAGGAAATGCACAAATACAGAATCGCCAACCAGTGCTGCCAGTTCCACCAGCAGTATTGAATAGCCTTGCTCTGTCACACTGTGACTTGTAGTCCCAGACATGAACAGAAAGGGTAGTGGTGTGAAAAAAGACTGAATTTCATCAAGTGATGCTTTATATTATCAGGAATTGATCTGATCCCAACTGAGCTCTTTTGCATTTTAGAGGATTCGCAGTCGTCTTTCTGTCTGCATCTCTTATACGCAAACACACTCCCAGTTCTGAAAATCATAGAATCACAGGATGATTTGGGTTGGAAAGGACCTTAAGATCATCCAGTTCCAACCCTCCTGCCACGGGCAGGGACACCACACACTAAACCATGGCACCCAAGGCCTCATTCAACCTGGCCTTGAGCACTGCCAGGGATGGAGCATTCACAACTTCTTTGGGCACCCCATTCCAGTGCCTCACCACCCTCACAGTAAAGAACTTCTTCCTTATATCTAACCTGAACTTCCCCTGTTTCAGTTTGAACCCGTTACCCCTTGTCCTATCGCTACAGTTTGTTTTAAGTCCAGGACATAATTTGCCCAGTAGTTGATACTTTACCTCCTTATTTTGAGCTTTCAGCAAGCCATGAACTATAAAAAAGACAGACCTGCATCAAGTTTGGCCACTGCACAGTTAACCTTAGCTAACTTAGTTAAGTAGTTAGTGTTTGTGCTTTGAAAGGGTTGTGCTTCATCTGAAGACTTAACAAGTTCACCCATTATTCGTCTTCTGTTTGAGCAGTCTGTTTTGCTCAGTGATGATACAATTTAAGACAACTTGTTTTATGAGGAAGAGGAGATTTCTTTGGATAGGAAAAGTTCTTCATCTAACAGATGATAATAACAGGTAATGTCCAAACCAAGACAAATTCCTAATAGGAGGGAGATGTGTATTTTTGATGAAGTAGTAAACTGTTGGAATCGGGGTGGCTATTGCACAATGATGTCTCCACACACAACTGTTTATTTCAGGAGTGGATGTTTCCAAAAGGTTTGCAGCCTTTGCAATGGATGTAGGAGCTTGTTGTTGAACTTAACCTGTATTTTACAGGTAGTGAGATGCAATGGCTTCTTTCATCCTTAAAATGCTCAGCTCCTGAACTCTTTATGGAATATGGTGACAGAGAGGTTTAGTTAGACTTCTTGAAAGAGCTCCCTTTCCTCTTCTCCCATCACAGCTTTGTAAGCTCTGCTATAGAGGGCTGGTTTTCTACCAAATGCCTGCTTCTTCAGTCTTTAATGTCTCTTTTTAGGAAGAGAATGGAGACTATACTTACGTAGAAAGACTAAAAATCCCACTTGATCATGGGACTCTGCTGATGATGGAAGGAGCTACCCAGGAGGACTGGCAGGTAAGAACTCCTTGACAGTTCTAAACAGTGCTTAACTTGCAATGCAGTTTTCTCAGTATGCATGAGGCACTCCCACAGAGGTATGGGACATTCTGCTTCCAGTGACACAGTTGTTTCCCATCCCATTAATACTTCTTTCAGAGCACCCACATAAACAATGGGTTCTCTTTCAAGTCTTAAGTGATGTAATGGGAGTCAGCTCAGAAGTTCCAGCACTGAAGTTCAGTGATGAAGATTGCAGCCTGTGGCTGAAAGAGCAAAATCACTTTAGGAACTCGGAATGTAGAAAAGTTGCAACTTAATTTAACAAGTCTACAATAATCTATAAGGACCTTTTGTCTTCAGTGGCTCTGAGCAGTCAGAACGTGAAGTTTTTGCTTGTTAGTAAAAAGCCATCGCAAGAAATGAAGGGGTTTTACCTGGTTTGATTACCTGTATTTTAAATACACAAGCTCATGATTTGTTTGTTTGTTTTTCCCTAATCTCACTTCACAGCACCGGGTGCCTAAGGAATATCATTCTAGAGATGCAAGGATCAACTTGACCTTTAGGATCATTTATCCAGAACCTGATGGAGTTTGGAAGTGAAGAGACATTTTGGGCATTGTTGGATATAAATCCATAGCAGAGCCAGGAAATCAGATTGCTACAGACTTAAAGGAAGCCTTACAGGAGCAGAGTTCTTTGAAATATCTGATGGGGAGAAGAAATGGTATTGTGAAGATGTGTGACAATCAAAAGCTGCCTGTGATATGTGGACAGTGCTGTTTTGTTTTCAGAAGTGATGGGACATTAAATCACAGGCTTTATGAAAACGCAATGATCATTCTTAAAAGAACACAAAGCTCATGAAAGACCTGAGAGGTACCAACTGGAGCAGAAAGGTTCATTGAGCAATTTTGCACCTTCTCTTGTCTTCCCTTTACCCCAGCTAGTAACCTGTGTTCTAAGTAACAAGAAGACGGGTTTCTTTTATGTAAAGCCAGCTGTATGTGCTGTGTGTACAGAAATAAGAAAGCTGTATTACACATTTCACCAAGGGGTGGGGCATTGCTTTGTATTTGTAGGTTACAAAGTCTTTTCCAGTGAAGCAATCAGTTTCATTATTTATATGACTACTTGAATTATAGTAGTGTCTCGTGGAACAGAGGCTCAAGGCTCCCTTCTGCTATGCACTCTGTGGTCAGGCTTTACTGTAAACTGTTTGTCCATGTAGACAAAACAAAGGCAAACAATGGAGGCACCTTAGGCATGAGCCTTATCAGCAGATTAAAGCTGCCCATAGCTTGAGCATTACCAGTCCTCCTCCATCCCTGCTGGCTTAAAACTGCTACCTCTGTGCCACAGGCAGGAAGAGAGACACAAAGAGATTGAAAACATCGCTTACAGAGTTTGCTAATCAATTCTTAGCTTCTTTTCTGGTTTTCCTAAGTTGTAGCTTCCAGTGATTTCAGGTGGGAAAGGAAATGTCAGTGTCTCTAAAAATCAGGCTTATTCTGCCAGATTTGATACCCAGAAGAACTAGTCCGAAGATTTGGACCCAGATTATAGTTTTTGCCGTGTAAGTCAGTTGCAAAGCTACACTGAGTATAGTAACATCAGGTGCAGCACTCACTCTGGTGCTACTGCTCTTACGTTAATGCACATTGCATTAAAGAATATTTACTTGGAGTGTTATCTGTCAAACCTCTGCTGTTACAGAGAAGCAGTCAGCAGCTCAGACCTGATTCTAAGTTGACTTGCTGGAGTTGATTGGCCTGCCCTAGATAAGTCTCACCAGTGAGCTGATGACTGCTCTACAGATGTTAAGTCAGTTACGTTGCCTACATGAAGTTCTCACTGCAGCTAAGTGGTATCCACTGTACCGGATCAAAATGTAGGTTTGGTATGTCCTCATTTTCTGCCTGAAGTAGGATCTAAGCATGAGTCAATACTCTATGCCTTGTTGTTAAAGCATTGTCTCTCATCAGTGCAAGAATAAGTTGGTGTGTAGAAAATGTCTGTATTTCTTTAACCAGCATTTGCTGTAGTTTAAAATTCTGGTTTGCTGAGAGCAGCCAAGTTATCAATATTTAGTTATGCCTTTGTTTTAATGTTATTGATGACCTAAAGGACAGGGTGATGAGCCATTTCAATCCCTGTGCTCTGAAATTGGGCAGAATCATTTTCTTTGTGTATCAAACGACTCCAGAAGCAGCTTCTCTACCTAAAGCACCATGCAGCTTTTGAAACAGGTTGTTCTAAAATGAATGAATGTTATTAGAAGGCTTACTTTGTTTTCTAGGAATGTCTTCACTTTCGTCCCAGTTTGTATAGAAATATGGTTTTGGACTGTATGTAATGTTGATTCCTTGCTTTTTAAGCTAAGATGTGGGCTCTGTGTTGTATCTCCTGAGAATTGGTGTTGAAGCAGGCAGATGCTTCTTCCACGTTTACTTTCTTTGGGTAGCTGGAGCTTTGTGTGCATCCATGCATGTGTGCCCAGGTCTGGCAGTCCTGACAGTGTCATTGTCCATAACCAAGGGACAGTGATAATTTCTCCAGGTATTCTGACAAGGCAGCACTTTACCCTTTATGGGTTCATACAAGCTACGTTTATTTACACTGTGTTAAGAGCAGTCATGCTGCAAGAATGAGTAGGAGATGGGGACTAGATGGAAACTTTAAACCCCCAAACCTCAACTGCAACTCAATTGAATTCATTGAAGCTATGGCACTTAATGGGGTAGTAGGGCCCTGGAGGCTGATACTGTTGCAGAAGAGCAGTGTTTCATTTAACTTTCTCAGTTTCAATGTAGAATGTTTGCAAATTGTGGTTTAGTTGCTTTACTTCCTGTGATCTGGGAGAAGACCAAGGTCTCCTCCCCAGTAATAAAGTGATTTGTAAGAGAAATGCTGTATCCCGTTGAGCTCTCTTGGGTGATACCTTTTGTTGCTGGTGTCTGCTGTGTTCTGCTTGCTTGTGTGTCAACTGTGCTGCTGCTTATATCCAAATCTGGTTGACAGTGGGGAGAAGGCACGTGGCATCCTTCCTCCCCCTGTCCTGTGTGCAAGGGGAACAGTTGGCCTAGAGGTCAGGTTTCTTTGTCAGCTGGGAACTTGTGGGTCCTTCCTTCCTCCCCCCACCTCCTCCCAAAAAAGCCGCCTAGCCAGGGGGCAGCGGATTGCAACCTCCTGCCTGCCGGAACAGAGGAAATGGCTTAGAGCAGAGGAGAGATTCCAGCCCACATCTCCCCAGGACATCTTTATGCAGGAACAGTTTTCCTTTAGGTAGAAGGACCCTGAACGCTGCAAGTACTCTGAGAGTTCTCATAATGGATGTGTGCGAAAGTGAGATGTGGCAAGGGGTTGGAAATAGATGATTTTTAAGGTCTCTTCCAACCCAAACCATTCAATGAGTCTATGAGAAGTCTTGAGCCTGGTGGTGTTCTCGTGGCACCTATGGATCTCACGAGAGACCAGAGCAATTTCTGGTGCTGCTGTTGACCTGTTTCTGCTGTTGGAGTCAAGCAGACGGTAACTTATTTAGAAGGGTAAATATGCATTAGGTTCCATTCTTTAACTTCAGGACAGCTGGAGGAACCTCTTCCCTTGTTACATGGATTTGAAAGCAATCTTTCTAAAAACGCTGCCCAAGAGATGTTCCTGTTATAAGGATTTCTTCCTTCCCGGCACCATTTTGACAGGACAATATTCCTGGCCAAAAGCCTTTTGAAAAGAAGGTTTAAACTCAAATACATTACATTAAGTTAAATACATTGTTTATCTGAAAGCAAAGGTTTATACTTACACAAAGGATTTGGGCATGGGAACTTGCCTGGGGTTTTTGATTTTGCTGTTATCACCAGGCTCATTAATCTAAGCACGGAGTAATTTGTCCATATGAAACAATGGAGGAGGTGCTAAGAGCTGCCTTGCCTACAAAGCACCTCTGAATTTATTTTCCATGTTCTTTATATTCTTCCCATGTCTCCCAAACTACCTGTCATAGCCTTTTCCTTTCACCTCGCCTTTGTTCGTATTTATCCCTGGTTTCCTCTCATGTGTTCCCTGCTGCAGGTGTGGTGCAGAAGATCTAAACTGTGAGTTCACTTTTTTTCCTGTTTCTTCATTCAGAAATGTCATTTTCCAGCAGAGAATATGTGTCTTTTCCAAGAACAGCTGAAAAACTGCTTTGCTCAAAGCTCATCATTGTCTGTGGCTTTCAAACAGATGGAGTCCAGTGGTTACCCCAGTTAAGATTCCCTTTTCCCAAACAGCCATCACTGAATAGAACAGCCCTCAGGCTTGATGGTGAGGAGAAGATGAATGGAAGCCGCCTTTGGTGAGGATGGATGGTGCCTGCCACCCTGAAGGAACATGCAGGATGGAGCTGTTCAGAGAAAAAGGGTGTCTGGTTCCATCAACAGTATGTAACCATTTATTTAACGCCTATATTAGCAATAATATTATTGATTAATCATACTGGTGGCAGGAATTGCTGCTTGCACTGATCATTTAATCACAGAACACTTGAATATTCAAGCACTAACTTTTGATGAGGTTAGAGTAGATCTGATTGAATATTGTGCTGCTGAGCCACACGGGGTTGATCTGAGCACAGGCCATTTAATATCAGGAGCAAAGTTCTGTCATTTATCTTTAGTATTTCTTCTTTTCTAAGGGGAAAAGAAAATCTTTGATGAGCTTTAAAGCCATGGATAATGTTATTCCTCCTGTGTCAGGTTAATTCTAGCTATATATTTTCCACTTGTCGTGAGTGATGAGCTTATTGTAGCTCCATATAGTAATTTATAGCTACCATAGTAATGTAGAAGGAGATGGAGTGCCAGGAAGGGGTTAAGAAACCTGAAGTTTCATACCATAGGATTGGCAAAGTGCAGAAGACTGTTCTCCTGGGGTTTGGGATAGAGGAGGTATGATGGGTGCTGTGAATCCATAATGCCTCCTTCTCAAGTGCTGCTACTATTGACTTAGCTAAAAAGCATTTAACACCCACTTTGCCTTTTCTGGTCATAAATCTTTTCAAGAGTGGATAAGAAACTTACCTCACTGTGTTTTGTTTTCAATGTGCTGCTTTTCCATCCTTGAGGTTTCCATAGCAACCTGAGCCATTTGTTTAAATTGGAGCTCACTGTCCTGTCCTCCCCGCACTGAACTTTACTTAGAATTCATAGAATCATAGAATCCCAGACTGGTTTGGGTTGAAAAGGATCTCAAAGCTCATCCAGTTCCAACCCCCTGCCACGGGCAGGGACACCTTCCACTAGAGCAGGCTGCTTCAAGCCCCGTCCAACCTGGCCTTGAACACTGCAGGGATGGGGCAGCCACAGCTTCTCTGGGCACCCTGTGCAAGCGCCTCAGCACCCTCACAGGGAAGGACTTCTCCCTAATATCTAATCCAAATCTCCCCTCTGTCAGGTTAAAGCCATTCCCCCTTGTCTTGTCACTACATGCCCTTATTAAAAGCCCCTCTCCAGATTTCTTGTAGGCCCCTTTAGGTATTGGAGGACTGTTACAAGGTCTGTCCTGAGACTTGAGCTGCACCAGTGAGGAGCAGGGAATCCTCTCCTCGCTTCCTTGCCCAACAACATTTCTGCTCCTGCTGCTGACATATTGCCTGCATCACCAGCACCAGCCCAGCAGCAGCCATGCAGAGGGACAGAAACTCCCAGGATTCAACAGCAAGGTTCTCCCCTGCACATTCAAACGGTGGGTTTTTTTCCCCAAAAGCCTTTTTTTTAATCTATTTTGTGGAGCAAAATACCTTGTTGAGCTTTTACGCACCTGAGACAGGATGTGTTTTATTGATTGCAAAAGGTAGTATTGAACTAGGAACCCTAATTTCTACACTGCTTAATGGACAGGATCACAGTAACAAGTAGACATAGTAAAACCTCCACAATTAAACCATGGGAGGTTAGAAGTTAATTTTACCCCAAGTGGCAGCAACTTGTACCAGCAGGAATATTCCAAGCAGCCTCTTAATTTGTTAAAAGTACAGTTCCACTCTTCAAACAGCTGAGCTTTCTGCAGTCTCTGGCCTCCAGTTGTCTAACCCACACTTTCATCTTGTGTCCTTGTGTCACTGTGCCTTGACACGTCAGTAGCAGTGCTAGGAGAAGCTGCCATCCCTTCTGACGCCCGTCAGGCCAAACAAGGGCAATTCAATGGAGTGCTTTTCATCAGGGAACATTTTGCAGCCCTCTTTGAAAAACAAAGAGTTTTATTACTACATTTATTGCTAGTGGTGTGATGACAGCCAGATGCTGTTACCCTGTGACGTGCTACTGAAACCCTGACTGCTCACTTCAGTTATCACTTTACAGTTGAAACAATTCAATAGAGAGGGTAAAACAGTCCATTTCTGTGAGGAGCATTATCACATTTGAACATTTTAGCCAGTACTTTGTCCTAATGGCAGCGGGGAGAAGCTTCATGGGATTTACTGCAGCTCATAGAAAGTCAAACAAGATTGAAGGTGAGATTTGAAGGGGTGGGAGCTTTGAATACACAGGCTTTGTATTAACCGTGTTGTATCATGAGCTCCTCACAAGTATTGACAAGTATTTGAACCTACAGTCATGCTGCAGGTACATCCTCACATTCTAATGCTGTAGGCAGTGTGCTGTATGATCCCCTGTGGGTTTTCCATCCTACTCATAGAATCATAGAATGGTCTGGGTTGGAAAAGACCCTAAAGATCATTCAGTTTCAATGCCTGCCATAGGCAGGGATGCCTCACCCAGGCTCTGTTGAACCTGGCCTTGAACACTGCCAGGAATGGAGCATTTATCACTTCCCTGGGCAACCTGTGCCAGTGCCTCACCACCCTCACAGTAAAGAACTTCTTCCTTAGATCTAACCTGAACTTCCCTGTTTCAGTTTGAACCCATAGACCTCAGACTCTGTCCCTTGCTCATTACTCCAGCCTTGGCTCTGCTGTTGATGGCTCTATGTGGCCCTGCTGCTGCTCCTCCTCCCTCCTGTCTCAACATCCACCAGACTCTTGCCTTCAGCTGGCTCCTCTGCTTCTGAGGGTTCCTCATTTCAACTCATCCTCTCTTTGGTCTTCACAGTCTTCATTTTAAAGTGGCCCAAGCCTGACCTGACTGCACTTGGCCAAATTACAACAGCATTCTTCTCACGTGCCCTTGCTTGGAAGCTGAAACCTGGGTTTTGGTGACTTTACGTCACAGTGAAAATCCATGGCAGGTTTACACCTCCTGCGACTGCCTCCCTGAAATGATTCAGCATTGGGAATCAGCCACTCAGCTGAATTTCCCATGCTTACTGATTTAGGTGGATGTGGAAAGAAATTTTTCAGCTATAATTAGCTGAATTCAGACAAGTTGTATTATAAAAATGAGAACTTTGTTTGGTTTGTTTGGTTTGGGTTGGAAGGGACCTTAAAGCTCATTCAGCTCCAACCCCCTGCCACGGGCAGGGACACCTTCCACTAGAGCAGGTTGCTCCAAGCCCTTGTGTCCAACCTGGCCTTGAACACTGCCAGGGATGGGGCAGCCACAGCTTCTCTGGGCACCCTGTGCCAACACCTCACCACACTCACAGTAGATGGGTTAAGGTATGCTGCTGGGAAGCAGCTCATCCCGCTGGCTCTGGGGTTATCACACGCTCCATCTTGCAGCACAAGCCATGATGTCCAGGGTATCCACACTGGGATTGCCAAACTGCAGGTGTTTCTGTGGAAGCCCTGGCCTTGCTGAAGTTTCTTTTCCTATAGGATGAGGTGACTCTCTCTTTCCCTCCTCTTCTTACTCGTTCCTTTCCCTTCTGTGGCATTCTACCTGATAGCCAGCAAGAGGAATAATAATGAATAGCCTATAAGTGTGTTTCCTATAATCGTATTGTTAAACGAGTGATCTGATGACATAAATTAATACCCCAGGTGCTGTTTCAGCAGTGTTAGTCCTTTCTCCTCCTGTGCAAATGGCATTTTAACATCCCAAGGCCCCACAGCTCTTGAGTGGATATTTAGTGTAAAACATGCAGCACCTGAAACATTCCCAGCCCTGGGTAAAGATTCCTTTGAGCCCTGGCATCCAATGTGACTTCAGGCCTGTACTATGCAGGCAAGAAATGTGCTCTGATGATCCACATGGCAGAGGGCTTCTGTAACCTATACCATGAGGTCACATTTCAATACTGGGAGCAACCGAGACTGAAGTCATGATTTAAACCACTGAAGTAAATATAGTTGGTACATTAGCGCATCGCAGACCTAACTTGGGGGATTATGTCACAGGATATATTTTCTGAATTGTCTCAAATACAATCTTCAGGCCTCCTGGTTATTACCATGGTGATGTGGCTCCAACTCGGCATTGAAACCTCCCAGAGCATTTTCCAGTCAGAATTGAATGAATGAAATGTTCTCTCTACCTGAAGTGAAGTCAGTTTGCCCTCAGATTGAACATTCTGTATGGAACCAGATGGGCAGTTTGGGCTTGGGATGCATGTGTTGAATTAAAGATGTTGTATGGACCAGCCTTTCTTCAGCAGAACCTTGGATGCTCTTATGCTGGAGTGGATTAAGTTTAACTTGCTTCATTTCACAGAATCATGGAAGGGTTTGGGTTGGAAGGGACCTTAAAGCTCACCCAGTCCCAACCCCTGCCACGGGCAGGGACACCTTCCACTAGAGCAGGTTGCTCCAAGCCCCTGTGTCCAACCTGGCCTTGAACACTGCCAGGGATGGGGCAGCCACAGCTTCTCTGGGCACCCTGTGCCAGCGCCTCAGCACCCTCACAGGGAAGAGCTTCTGCCTAAGAGCTCATCTCAATCTCCCCTCTATCAGGTTAAAGCCATTCCCCTTGTCCTGTTCCTACAGGCCCTTGTCCCAAGCCCCTCTCCAGGTTTCCTGTACCCCTTTAGGCACTGGAGCTGCTCTCAGGTCTCCCCTTCAGGAGCCTTCTCTTCTCCAGGCTGACCCAGCCCAGCTCTCTCAGCCTGGCTCCAGATCAGAGCTGCTCCAGCCCTCACAGCATCTCCTTTGCCTCCTCTGGACTCGTTCCAACAGCTTCACATCCCTCTTGTGCTGTTCCCTCAGAGCTGGATGCAGGGCTCCAGGTGGGGTCTCACCAGAGCAGAGTAGAAGAGGACAATCCCCTCCCTCAAATTGAACATAAGATGGTTTCTCCACTGCCTGAACAAGGCTCCTGTGTCAGCCCAGAGCTTGTTGCAGGATGGAGTCCTCCAAACTGCTCTGCAGGCTCATCTTCTTGGAGGGCTGTGCTGAGGAAGCACACTTTGTCCCTTGTCCTGCAGCAGAACCAAGTTATGAGGAATAAAAACTGTTGTAAACAGGACTCTTGGAGAGAAAGTTGTACTGCAGCAAGGGCTGTACGGGCTAAATTTAGCCATTAAAATCAACAGTAAAAAGCATCCTTCTTCGAGCTGGAATGATTCAATTTGACCAAAAAGAAAACTGTTCCCTTATTAAGCTAATTGTATCTCCCAATAAAAAGGCTTCAAGCTGACCCTGGCCCTAAAGCTGCCTTGGGAAGCCAAGAAACCAAGAGATTGCAGCCAGGTGCTTCATAAAGCCATGGCTCTGACTGTTCCTCTTACCCTGGCAAGAGGCAAAGCAGCCAGGCTTCTAGAAACACGCTAGCAAGTGCCCCTGGTCCTCCTCTCCCAAATCCGTGTTTCCTGCTTTGTTTTACTCTGTTTGAGCCAGGGCTGTAATGATAATGGTTTGTTTCCAATGCAGGTCCTGAAGCATCACCACTGCTAAAGCAGTTTGAAAGGCAGAGGGACCAGACCCAAGTCTTACCCAAAGACAAAGCCGAGACTTTCTGATGGTGAACTCCCCGAAACAAGTCCCTTCCTGGCTGCTGGACTGTGGCACAGGACGTGTGTGATGGATGGAAGCTTCACTGCTCTGCCTCTGCACAAAGAACTTGTTATATGGCAAAGCGCAGTAACCTGGAGCCCGTGGCAGATGTGCTGGCTGGGGTGCAGGACCCATGGTAAGCTCAGATCTCTCTGGGGGCTGATTTACCAACTGGTGCTTGATGTGCCCCAGGTACCTCTATTGAGGGCACACCAAGAACTGAGTGCTCAGGGCCCTGAGCTCATATTCCTATCCCCTCTCCAGCACAGACCAGGATTCCTGATGCTGTTGCTAAGCCTCTGCTTCCTTCCCAGTTCCTAACCAAGCTTCAAAAATATCCCCGAGTGGGTGAAGCTACCCTGGAGAATGCCTTTGTGGGAACAGTCTAACATTAGCCCTGCAGAGGGGACAGACTAATCATTTCAGGCTCTTCCTCCCTCATGCTTTTCTACCCCACTTCCTTCTAGCTCCTTTCCTATCCCTATCGTATGTTTTTCTTAGGCTGTTGGGTTTTTCCATCACTGACACTCCTTGGCACACACAGCTTTAGAGCGCGGTCCCAGCCGGCACTGATTTGCAAGCTTTTGTTTCAGCTCACTAATACTTGCATGCCATTTTCCCTCTGAGGATCCGATTTTGCATCATTGCATGGAAGTGTTTCAGAGCCCACAGGGGAATGGAAAATTTTAGGATCCCGTCTTAAAGGAAGAACATGGAGCTGCACTGAAGGTGTTTAAGCTACATCAGAGGTGGCATAATTGGGAGTGAGATCCCAACGTCCTGCTTAACTCTCTGGTGCTGCTAGTTTCTTGTCTGGGGCTGTCCCGTGGGATCCCTGTAGTTGACATCTGGCTCCTTGCAGCATTGGGGTGTTCAGATTTGGGCTTGCCTCGGGGTTTCCTTTACCCACATTATTCCGACGGTAGCGATCCCTGCTGAAAGCTGATGTGCCAAGTCTGTCGCTATTCCTTTACAGCCACAGAAATCATGGTATTGATAGAACAAGCTGCGAGGTGGGATGGGGGAAGCTGGGATTCTCGCGGCGTTCGGGAATGTAGTGGGGCCCCGGTAACGCACTCCGTGCTCCCCCGGGCACTGCGGGGGTGCCCTGGGGATGGACCCGGAGGTGAGGGGAGCCTCGGGGTGAGGAGAGGGGCCGGGATCGAGGGCGAAACCTCCGCAAGAGGCTCGGTCCCGGTCCGTGCCATTCCCCCCCCCCTTCACCGAGGGGACGGGGCGGGAGGGGGGGACCGGGGGCGGTGACAGCGGTGCCGGGGAGACGTCAGGCGGAAGGGAAGAGCCCGCAGGCTGCGAGCGGGGCCCGCTGCCGTCTGAGCATGCTCCCGCGGGGGCAGCGCCGGGATATATAGCGGTGCCGAGGAGCCGCCGGCGGCAGCAGCAGCGGCGGATCCGCTGAGGACGCTCCGGTCCTCTCTCCGGTCCTCTCTCCGGTCCTCTCTCCGGTCCTCTCTCCGGTCCTCTCTCCGGTCCTCTCCGCATCTCACCGCACCGCTCCGCTCGGCTCCAAGCTCTACTTCGCTCCTCTCCAAGCTCCACTGCGCAGGGTACCGCACCGCTCCGCACCGACCAGCGCCGAGCCGCATCTCTCCGGAGAGCACCGCTCCTCTCCGCACTTCTCCGCGCGGTTCCGCCCCGCCCTTCCCCGTTCCCCGCCGGCCGGAGCCTCGGTGCCCGGTACGGCCGAAGCTCCGCGTCCCGCTCCGCCGGCCCCGGTCCCCGCGGCGGACGCTCCCGCGGGCGGCAGGATGGCCGCGAAGCCGGCCGAGCTGATGGGCATCTGCTCCAGCTACCAGGCGGTGATGCCACACTTCGTGTGCGTGTCCGAGGAGTTCCCACCACCCGCCCGCCCCGCTAAGAATCCCAAGGGAAAGCTGCGGCGGCCGCGGCAATCGCGCTTCAAGACGCAGCCGGTGACTTTCGACGAGATCCAGGAGGTGGAGGAGGAAGGGGTGTCCCCTATGGAGGAGGAGAAGGCCAAGAAGTCCTTCTTGCAGTCGCTGGAGTGCCTGCGGAGGAGCACCCAGAACCTCAGCCTGCAGCGGGACCGCCTCGGGAGCTGCCGTCTCCGCAACAGCCTCGACTCCAGCGACTCGGACTCGGCTCTCTGAGGGTTCCGGCTCGGTGGGACCCGATGGGACTCGGTGGGACCCGGCCCGGCCAGGACTGGGCTGCAGGGAGCGCCGGAGGCGGGCAGCCGGGTCGGGATGTTTTCTAAGAAAGCGCTTGTACCTTCGTTTCTATTCGATTGTATGAAACTCTCCGTTAAAAAGACAAAAAAAAAAAAAAAGAGAAATCTTTTCTATTCGTTAGAAGAAATGAGCTGTTTTAGATGCATTGAGCTGCTGGACTTTATATTTATTTTTGCATTTAAACTGTTGACTGCGTTAATTTAATATGTTTCTACCTGAATGTCTGTTATTATTTCCATAAAAGAGTAATAAAATCTGATATATTTGCACAGTACTTATTCGACCATCCTTATTTGGGGGATCTGGCTGTCCTCTCTCAGCTCCCTTTACCTCTTTGAGAGCCAAAGGGATTGAAAGGCTGCTGGTAGCTAGTGGAGGACCAGTGATGCTTTCCTCGGGGATGCTGCTTGGAGGGGTTTTGCAGCCTGTCCTGACAGGTAAAAGCTTAACGAGACAAGAACCAAGTTAGACTGGGTTTAGACAACTTTATTTGCTGTTTTGGGATCTTTGTGTTAACCCAAATGGACTTTTCAGGAGTGTTTGTAACTGATTGTGTTGGGAATTTTATGCAACTGGGCGAGCCTCGTGCATTCCCTGGTGTATTCTGTTCTTCTGCAAGCTGGTTTTGTCTCTTCTCTTGTCTTTTCTGACCTCTAAACTGTTCAGTGCTGCAGGCATGGTTGGTAGTTGGATAGAATGCAGTTTCATTTACTAGAGTGAATGGTACGGCATGGAAAAGGAAGGGTATTTTGGTGTGGTGCAGGAGTGAAGTTGTGTGTGGGTGCATGTGTGTACGTGCACGTAAGGTTTTGTAAGACCGTGTGTGGTGTGTGTACCGAGGAGCATTTGAAGCTCTCTACAGAACGAAAAGCAAATTCCCAGACTGGGAATCTGCTCCCTGTGTTTCCTCCATTCCCTTCAAATACTCCTGTGCTAACAGTGTAATCCCAAGGGAGCACATCTTCCTCCAGGCAAGCCCCCGGCAGCTGAAACTTCCCATTTCTAGGTATTAGCTGATAGAGAGCTGTAGCCTTTCACTAACTGATACCACTAAGATTTCCTGGGGAGTTACAGCTTTTCTTACACCCTGGTGCAATCACACTGGTCAATAGGGACCAGCAGCATCCTGTGAGCTGGTGGGGAGAGGTAGGGCTGGGGCAGAGCAAAGAGATGACCGCGATATGGATGGAGACCAGGATGCTCAGTCATCCAAGGGCATCCATGGACTTGTACCTGCTGGATACCGAAGAGCAGCCCAATGGTGGCTCCTGCTCCAAGCCTGTCTGTAGCTTAAAGCCGAGGAAAATCAGAAGGGGAGGGCACACACTTGGTTTTGGACAGGTCCTTCACCACCTCTTGCAAGCCCAGGAGGAGTTGTAAACCCTCCCTCGCAGCAGGAGAGCTAGCCGAGCTGCAGGACCAGGATCATGCATGCAGTTCAGCAGGCAAGGAAACAGGTCTGGGCTCTGACCTGACCTCCTTGTAAAACAAGCATTTAAATACTCTAAAGCACCCTGCCTGTCCCCCTGCATGCAGTGGGAACAGCTTGTTTCCCTTTGCTGTCAGACCCTGCTGGCTGCCGTGCAGGCACAGCACATACATAATCACCATCCAGTACAAAGCAACCTGACCTCCAGAGCAGCTTTCAGCCAGACCAAACTCCGTCAAAACCAATCACTTACCAGCAGCAGGGCTCATTTTCCTCAACCGATTCCTGATGCTGTTACAGTACTGGGAGTCTGGGGTTTGTGAAGGGGTTGGAAGCATCTATGGGAGCTCTATAGCCTAAATGTTGGGTAATGTACACAGTGGGAAGCGAGCTCTGTGAGATAACCAAAGTTTGTGTAGCATCCTCCCTGCACCGCAGCTTTCAGGCTCCTTTTTGTCTTGCTTTGCTTTCAGCTCTGCTCCGTATCCCCAATACACAATGTGCAGTAGCCTCAAGAGGCTCTGAGCACACGATCTTCTTCCCTGCTCATCACTCCTGTTAGCAGCTGGGATTAAGTAATAGCAGGTCATTTACCATCAGCCTTCCTACCCCATGCAGGAGGCACAGGAGGCTGTGCTGCGCCAGCCAAAGCATCAGGGATATGCTTCCCAGAAGGTGGAAAATGGCCCTGTTCCCTTTTCTGTGTCAAGAGACAAACGTGGATGTTAACACAGAGGACAAAGCGGGTTTGAGGATCTGTTGTCGCAGAACATTTGAGGAAAAGCCATATTCCAGTGGTTAGGCTGAATACATAAGTTTCTCTTCAACTGCTCTTTGTTAACATTTCTTTGCTCCATCTCAAAGGCAATAACAGGGGAGATGCCAAGGCTAAAGATAGGCTAGCATTTATCTTCAGAACAGCTACGATCGAGGCAAAAGGGTGCAAAGCCAGAGTGGTTTAGCTCTGTCCTGGAGAGGCCTTGGAAAAACAAGCCTCCCATCCAGTCTTCCCGTGCTGCTCATTTTGAAGGTTTCTCTTGCAATGGTTTTTAGCATCATGGATACCTGTCCTGGAAGGCCTGTTACATTCACTTTACTGAGGGTAGTGATATGTATCAAAGGGGTTTGAGCCTGTCACCCACTACAGGCTTGAGATGTGGGTTGTGCATTTCCCCTCAGCAGTCTTCACAGCTTAAAAGCATCCCCAGCAGGTGCCACTTAGGGTGATGCTCAGCATTGGCAGTGACACAAGCAGTTTGTGTCTGCATAGGATGGAGCCGGGATCCAAACACAGGATGGGTCTCAGGGCAGAGGGGAGCACCCAGGGGTGCCTTCAGCCCCATTGCTCCGAATCACACAGAATTCATCTTTAATGGGACCTGCATTTTAGCCTCATGTTGCTTCATGTGTAAATCACCCTCTGCAGTGACAGGAGCACTTGGTGGGTGAGTAAAAGCTTGCACTTGAAGGCAATCTTTTCATTGTCTTCCTGGTTTGGGTCCAGTCCCCTTCGATCCAGTCAGCATCTTCCCTGTGTTCTCATGTTGAGACGCTGTGTTAGTGTACAGCCATTCGTGCTGGTGTGGTGGATCTGAACCTCTGCACCTCACGCTGGCCTGACCAGCACGGAGGGGATCTAAATGGTGCGGCATCATTGCTCTCCTGGCACCAGGAAAACCCCAAATCCTCTCTCTGCAACTTATGGACAAGCTTTTTCTGCCTTTTTTCCCCCCGGAATATTTTAGCTCAATTTGACTCAGCAATTCATGGAGTTATTCCTGGTTGCAATCCATTGTCCACCTCAAGGGGCTGAGGGCAGCCTCCTCTCCTCACTGTGTCCCCACCACATCTGCAGCTGGATAACTTCTCTCACCTCTGGGTTCCCAGTGACTCAATGGGGACACTTCATAGTGGAGCTGTTATCAGGGGCAAATACAAGGAGGTGCTTGTTGTTCCTGCAGGTCTCTGTGCTGGGATCCTGGGAACACGCTTAGGAGCTGGTTAATGACGACGTCTTCTGATCCTCACCAGTGCTGTGAGTCTGATCCTGGAGGAGCGCAGTGGAATCGCTGCAGGACACTGGGTAAGAAACACCACGCAGTCATTGTTACCTATCCTCCAAAGCAAGAGCAGAGCCAAGGAACCGCTCCTCTGAGAAGGGAATAATCGGGAATCACACAAACAAGGAGAGGTTCCCTTCTCCTGCAATAGAGAGAGCCAGACAGAGAGATATAAAGATAATAAAGAGAGCCAGCCTTCTCCGGCCAGACAGAGCAGGGAGCTTGCCAGTGCTTCATCAAGCACTAATGTGTGGTCTTTCCCTTCCACTTGAGTAGCCACCTAAGTTGGGTGGTTAAACTTGGGATATTAAACTTGGGATAATGAATTATGGGAATGAATTTACCCCCAAACAGCATCACATCACATGTACGTGTGTGTCCCTGTGCCTGCTCTGTCTAGTCGAGACAGTGCTGCGAACAGAAGGGCCCAGCTCTTGGCTGTAGAGCAAAGCACCTCCAAGTATTTAATTGACAGTGCAATCAGTTTAACTGGTCCCAGGGGAGAAGGAAATCATTCCTGCCTAACCAGGAACGGTTCCTTGTGCCAGGGCATCATTAAAAGTGTCAACTTTTAGGCTATTAAGGGTGTGAACTTGGTAATTAAGCACTTGTGACTGCTGCCTAGCAAATGTCATGGTGTGTTATTAACAGAGTAGGGTCAGATCCTGACGCTGGCTGTGCCGGTGCCAGGCTGGCTTTGCCCCAGCTCTGCTCTGGAGCTGATCTGGATTTTCTCCTTGAGCATTCATGTTCTTAAGGTCCTTTCCAACCCAAACCATTCTATGGTTCTACGGAGCAGGAGCAGTGGGGAGAGACTGGGGGAGCTGAGCAAGAGGGGAAGGGGCTTTCCTTCGCCTCCTCCATGAGTCCATACTGACACAAGGCTACAGAAGACTTCCTCTGAAACCAAACCAAGTTCTGATTTCAAAGCAGACAAGATCCACCACGATAACTTACAACTGCCTTGAACAGAGATTCTTTGTCTGGAAATGTTTGCATTGAAGAGGTTGCAGTTATTTATCAGGAACAGGCGAAAGGGAGCTTTGATTCCTTGGCTTGATTTAAAACCCCGTTGTTGTGGAAGATCTTTTTTCTCTCTCTTTTTTTCCCTTCCTCGAGAAGAAAATGACCTTTCTTGGGCAGGAGGGAAGGCGATTGGCAAGAAGGGAGAGAACACAGCTCGCTTGTGAAACAGCTCTTGGCTAACACAGAGCCATGCGAAGGATGTTTATGTGCTTGTCACTTTGAATCTTGGGTTCTGGCAAGTCAGTGTTTTCACTTAGAGAAGTATTTGGAGGTCTTGACCGTGGTTGTTAAAGATTCATTTCAGTCTCTTTTCACAACAGCCTCTAATTGAGGGGAAATTCAGGGAGGTAACATGGTTTTCCCACTATCCCTTATGTTAAAGCAAGCAGAAGGAAAGCAGCATCGGGAACACAGGTTATCGCTTATGCTTGCTGTTAAACAATTGCTGTTGAGATGCTGTTGGATGCATTTCAACTCTATATGGCTGGCATTTATCACGGGAATCCATGCAGGGGGGTTCCACATTGCTGCAGATGTGGTACCACGGTGACCTGCCCAGCTCCAAGGTGCTCTGTGCTTTGGATGCAGGATGGATGGTGGGGTTTTGGAAGGGATGGAAAGATGCAGGAGCAGCGAAACCTGGAAGGACACAGCCCTGTCCCTTTGCAGGGAGGCAGCTAAAGCCAAGTTATTTGGGAATGGAGCTGCTGGAGCAGAACCAAACGGTGCAGGGAAAGGGGAGAGACAGGCAAGAAAGGAAGAAAGAAGACAAAAATACCCAGCCTTGGAGAGAAATGGGATGGGGCCTGCCTGCCTAAGAAGGCAAACAAGAGCCTGGTTTTAATCAGCTTTCATTAGTAGCACCCCTGAGTTTATGCACATTTGGGATCCAACAACATGAAGTTTTGCCTGGTTTTTTCTAGTTCTGAAGCATATTGACGTTTTTTTATGGGGTATTTTTGTTTGTTTCCCAAAATACATGTGAGGGTTATCAACCGGCTCCTCCTTTTCCCAGAAAAATCAACCCAAAATAACCAATTTGAGAGCTTTAGGAGTTGTTATTTTTATGACTGTGTCTATGTGCGTGTTTACTCCTGGATGTATTTTTACCATGCAGAGGAAGCAAGCGGGCAAAGCAGGAGAGGTGGCAGGCTTGCTGGGGTTTCCGCTTAGCTTTAGATGCGAAGATGCTCTGGGGCTCAGAGCAGGGGTGATGGCAGTTGGGGTTCCTGGGATTTATAGAACCATAGAATGGTTTGGGTTGGAAAGGACCTTAAGATCATCCAGTTCCAACCCCCCTGCCATGGGCAGGGACACCTCACACTAAACCATGTCACCCAAGGCTCTGTCCAACCTGGCCTTGAACACCGCCAAGGATGGAGCATTCACAACTTCCCTGGGCAACCCATTCCAGTGCCTCACCACCCTTACAGTAAAGAACTTCTTTATATCCAGTCTAAACTTCCCCTGTTTTAGTTACTTAATTTACTGCTTGTTTTGGCACAGAGAATGGTCTTGTGCTTACGGGGAGGGATGGAGAGCTAGGGAGAGAACACTGCTCCTGACCCTTCTATTGGTGCACTGCATGGCCCTAAGCAAGCTGCTTGTCTCTGGACCTCAGTTTCCCTGTAGGAGAACTGGGAATTGCTGAGGCTTGGTTTTCTGATCCCCGTAGGTAGAGGTCCATTGCTTTGGAGCCAAGGAAGATGTGCTTGGTTGGTGAATGGAGAGGACTTGGATTTATTCAGGTGACACGGTCTAGTGTGAGGCATTCCTGCCCATGGCAAGGGGTTGGAACTGGATGAACTTTAAGGTCCTTTCCAACCTAAACCATTCTGTATTCTATGATTGGTATTTACACATTCCATGTGGCCTTCTCAGGTGTCCCATTCCCTTGTTCAAGGGGACCTGAGCCTGGTGGCTCTCTTCCTTCTGCTATGCAAGGGTTCCATGGTGTTTCTGCTTTAGAAAAGGGCTTATTTTGTCAGCGTGGATATGAGCCTGGATCAGGGAGGAAGGAGGGCTTCATGTGAGCATCTAAGAGAAGAGGGTGCATCGTGTCTGAGCCGAAACATGGTCACTCAGGAGCTAAGTGGGAAGGACCTGTAGGACACCAAAGTACCTGATGGCTGAGTAGGTCAACCAGGAGAGGATCAATGCTTTATGTGAAAGAAAAGCTCCTCAGGGAGCTCTTGATTGAGCTCAAGGAACACACAGATGCAACGAGGAGGCACTTTGCAATAGAGATAATCAAGCATTCGATTTCATGGCTCTGTAGGGTGAAACTTCCTCCCCATATCCTCTAGAGCAAAGCCTTAGCTTCAAGGAGGAAAGAGTGAAAAAGGCTTGCAGGTATCTAGGCTCTGGATATTAGGAGTCCATGATAAATGTAACCACCAGAAAGGCTTTTCAAACAGGATAAAAATAGCTAGCATGGTTAAATTGTACATTAAAGAACATTGTTAGAAGTAAAAAGATATCGTGCAAAAAGGAGAAGTCATGTCCAAAGGGGGAAAACAGGAAGGATCATAAATACTGGGCTGTTCAATGTGAAATCATAATAAGATATGCTTAAGAAAAGAGTTTGGAGAATGGCTTGTGAAAGGCTCGAAGCTTCTGCTATAAACTTGTGCAAACACACTGAAGGAAGGAAGCTTGATAGGAAGTCTTCGTTCCTCTGGTTGAATGGGGACTAAAGTGAACTCTTAAGGAGGATAAAGCAGTGTCAGAAGAGCTAAGTCTATTCCCTGCAACACTGTAAACTGCTTACACTTGTCTATGTATTCAATATGAAATACTTTAAAGCTACTGATGGTGACAGAGATGCTGGAGTCATTGGGACAGTCTTAAGTCAACGTGTTCCTCAGCAATTACGTGATGAGAATGTTGACAATTCCTAGGCATGAAATGAAGAGGAAAACACGAAGTCCTAATCTGGCAGCTGTCTAAAATGCTCTGGTACCTTGAACATCCCGTTTGGGTCTAGTTGTTTAATCCAAAAAGGTATCTCTGTTTCCTGCTATTGAGCAGAAGTTCAGTAGAGTGAGGCCTTTTGGTTTGGGAACAAAAAGGCAGACAGGAGGAGATGCAGGAATTCATGAAGAGTTCATGAAGATCAGTGAGAACCTTCTTGATGATTTCTGACAATACAAGAGCTGGAGCAGTGTGTAAGTTACTGGACAGCAGGTTTAGGGCAGACTGAAGGAAATGCTTCTCTTGCGCAATGAATAGCCGAGTCACACAATTCACTGTCAAAGGATGTTGTAGATGCCAAAGGGACTAGCCTGCTCCAAGTGCTATTAGGGGAATTCCTAGGAGAAAGGTTTATGTAGGGCTGGTAATGACTGCATGGGGACAGGGGACAAATGCTGTGCTGGCAGCCTCAGCTGCTCTGGGGCAAAGCCCTGTCCATCCCGTGTGGGACACAAGGGATACCTGTCCGGGCAGAGCAAGGGCAGGTCAGGGGTGCTCATCCCCTGCCAGTGCTCCCCAGGCAGCTCTTGGTGGGGGAATGGTCCTCATAGCCATTCTGTGGAGAAGAGAAGCTGTGTGGAGACCTCAGAGCAGCTTCCATTGTCTGAAGGGGGCCTACAAGGATGCTGGGGATGGACTCTTCATCAGCGGCTGTAGGGATAGGACAAGGGGTGACGGGTTCAAACTGAAACAGGGGAAGTTTAGATTGGATCTAAGGAAGAAATTCTTTACTGAGAGGGTGGTGAGGCACTGGAATGGGTTGCCCAGGGAGGTTGTGAATGCTCCATCGCTGGCAGTGCTCAAGGCCAGGTTGGACACAGGGGCTTGGAGCAAGCTGCTCTAGCGGAAGGGGTCCCTGCCTGTGGCAGGGGTTGGGACTGAATGAGCTTTAAGGTCCCTTCCAACCCAAACCAGTCCGGGATTCTGTGGTTCTATGGTGGAGCACCAGCCCATTCCCCACACTGCTCCAGCTTTCTAGCACTGGTGTGGTCCCTCCAAGAGCGTTATTGATACCTGCCATGGAGGAAGGTGTTCAAGTCTGTGGTGTTTGCTGTACAAATGCTGTGTTAAGACCAATTCTGTTAGGAGCAAGGCAAGCTCCTCCAGCGCTTGTTGCACTGAGACACCCAGGTGATAGGGCATGATCATAGGCGGGCTGAGGTGAGAAGCTTTCCCTCTCTGCCCTGCAGTGATGCCACGTCCAGGGTGTGCATTTGTGTCTCTGCTGACTGGTTTGGTTGCTTTCAAGTGCCGGGAAATTCAGCTTTTATAAGCAGAAAGCAAAGATTTCTGTCCTCGTCCTTCTATGTCCCTGTGGACATCAGCTTTATCTCCTACCCTGTGCTTAATTCCTGTGTAGGCACTTAGAGACTGATCTTAAAGTGAGCATCAGCACCACCTCCAGAACACATCTAAATAAAGCAGAAGTCGGGTGCCAGCATATGGTTCCTTTCCAAATGCCATGTTGGTCCTGCTAGAGAAAATGGTTATTTTCCTAGGCTGGAGAGTCAACATTTCATGGGGCACGATTAGAAACATAAAACGAATGTCCAAATATAAAGAACTGGGCCAAATGCTGCAGTGACTCAGTGACTGCACTTAATAAATGGAATTATACTGAGCGGGGAATAAATCACCCCAGAATCTGGCTCCGGGATTGTTGCTGGAACCCAGACAATAATAACAGGTAGGCCGGGATCGCATGTGAAAAGCCAGGATTGTGCTTTTCCCTGCTGTTACCAACTGTGCAGTGCCTATTTTTATCAAGGATGTTCCCTGCTCCCGTACGATGGGCTGAAAGCTCTTGTCCCCGTGCGATGCCCCTGCTTCCTATGAAAACATCCTCATAGACGTGTGCGAGGTCTTGGCTGATGCTTGTAGCTCTCCTTGACGTATTTCCTGCTGCTTATCTGCTGGGCTTGAGCAGTGGAAGTCTGGAGAGGGTCCCGGTGTTGCTGAGCCTGTCGGACCAGCTCAGCTCCCCCTTTGGTTTCCTCATGCTTAAGCAAAGACTGATGGCCTCAGAGGACCATGACCTACTGACCAGCAGGCAGGCTGAAGAGGAAGGCTGCCACCGTTGCACTGGTCCCTGGTGCAGGATTCCCTGTGGAAGTCACCGGAGACGGGAGGTCCTGCTGGCTTTCCTGCAGGAACTGTTTGCACTGTTCTGACAGAGCCTTCAGGGTTGTGTTGTTTGAAGTTTAAACACTGTTCTGATTTAAAACAGCCCAAAGGCTGTTAAAGCAAGGAAAGGTCAGCGCTCCATTGACCATTCACTGGTGCTTGGGAGCCCTCTGGATCCTGCCCATCCTTAAGGAGCCTGCAACCTGCTGCTACATCCTCTGTGAGCATCTTAGGACCATGCTGGACCTGAAGGGTTAAGGAAGCCCCTCCAGGTCAGACTGCAGTGAGCTGGCTCCTCTTGGCTTCACTGCAGACTGGAAGCTATGTGGCTTCCAAGGCTGCTTCAGTTCATTCCCTGCACACCAGCAGGCTGTATGGAGAGGAGGGTAGGACTCAGGACCTTTGGGGACTATTTTCTGCCATTGGATCCCTGTGAAACACCAGTTTTGGGTTGTTAAAGGAGTATATGCCGTCCAGCTTACAGAAAGCGACCTCTTTGGGCTGTGTTCCTCCAAATATAAATAAGGTTGACATAATGTTTAGCTCAGCCTTCCCCAAGTACATTTTGTTTCATGAAGCTCTGGTTTGTTCGTGCTCCCAGCCGAATAAAGCCTGTCCCAAGGACGCAGGCTGTGGAGCAGAGCACCCCTTCCCACTGCCGCACGCCCCGTCCATCACACGATGTCCTGCCCTTCCCTGCCATCATCACGAAGAGAACAACCCTCATGGAAAGCTGTAACTCCACTTGATGTCTGCACTCCCCGCACACAGAGTTGTGCGCTCACAGCTCTGATTTACAGCTCAGCAACTGTTTGTGCCTGTAACACCAGCAGATAGATTCACGTTTCCCATCTTGCTATCTCTTTCAGCCCGATGCATACTCAAGCGGGGCAGCTCGTCAGACTCAGCCTCCTCCTCAGCAGCTTGTAAGTACATCACGGTTCTCAAAGCCGGTGTTATTTTTACCGTCTCCCTCTGCTTGTCGGTGGCACTGATTCGAAAGCAGCTCTCACAGCTGTGTCCCAGCCACCACATGCTTCAGCCAACAGCTTCTCTTATACTTAATGAGGTAGGAGCATCGCACAGGCAGCCTGGCTGAGGGATGCCTGTGCCCTGCGAAGGGGTGAGGTTTCTCTCCCCATCCTCAGCCTCATTTTGCAGTTTACCTGATGCAGCCTCAGCCAGAATCAGGCCTTCCATGGGCTGCTTCACCTGGTGTGTGCCTGTGGAAACCTCTGTGTCGGGCCTGATGCATTGTGGAGATCTATCCTTCTGTCTCTGACTGCCATAGCACATAGAAGAATTAAAAGATTAACATCTTTTAATTTATTTATTTTTTAATTTTTCTTTAATTTAATTTTTTTTAATTATTATTAAAAGATTGACACCTTTTAATTCTTGGCTTGTGTTGGAAGGGACCTTAAAGCTCATCCAGTTCCAACCCCTGCCACGGGCAGGGACCCCTTCCACTAGAGCAGCTTGCTCCAAGCCCCTGTGTCCAACCTGGCCTTGAACACTGCCAGGGATGGGGCAGCCACAGCTTCTCTGAGCACCCTGTGCCAGCGCCTCAGCACCCTCACAGGGAAGAGCTTCTGCCTAAGAGCTCATCTCAGTCTCCCCTCTGGCAGGTTAAAGCCATTCCCCTTGTCCTGTCCCTACAGGCCCTTGTCCCAAGCCCCTCTCCAGGTTTCCTGCAGCCCCTTTAGGCACTGGAGCTGCTCTAAGGTCTCCCCTTCAGGAGCCTTCTCTTCTCCAGGCTGACCCAGCCCAGCTCTCTCAGCCTGGCTCCAGAGCAGAGCTGCTCCAGCCCTCGCAGCAGCTCCTTTGCCTCCTCTGGATTCATTCAAGCAGGTCCACATTCTAGCAAGTACTTCCTGTCAATGTGTTGTGTTTTCGCTTTTTTCTTGGCCAGAACATTGTTCATTTTTCCTGCTGTGTTGATTTTTCTTTGCCCAGCTGAAATACTTGCTTTTATAGAATCATAGAATAGTTAGGGTACTGGAACAAAACCTCTACTTTTTCCTGTCCTGCAGCATTCTGTCATAGGAGGTACAGTTCAGCAGCCTGACCTTGCTTTTCTCTATGCTAGTGTGGGTGAAGGTATCTCCCTCCTCACCCTGGGGCTGCACCACCCTGAGGCAGCAGTGCAGGGAAGGATGCTGGTGTTGGACCATTATGGGGACCCCTGTGCAGAAGGGCAGCAGGAGATGCCCAAGGGACAGCTAAAGTCCAGCTTTCACAATGCTCTGCTTTGGTTTCCTTCACCAGATGGAGAGCCATTTTCAGGAGGGGGTTGTTTCACCTCTTTTTCTGCTTAAAGAAGAGCATTTGATCTCAAGCCCAGCAAACAGAGCGGGTGCAAAGGCTGGAAGGAAACATGCGGTGCTGCACCAGAGGCAGTGGCCTGAGATAACCTCTTCAATTGCTCCTGTGAAGACTGCTCAAGCCCCTCTGCCAGAGCCTAACCATTGTTCAGACTTCTTATTTAATGCTGCTATAATAGGAAAGCATTCGGGCTCCCTTGCTGCTGGGAAAAGTCAGCAGGACCTGAGTACTTGCAGGAGGCTGTGTGTGAGCATGAGAGCAGCCCAAGGCAAAGGCACTCGCCTGTCCTGAGGGCGCACATTGCTCCGGTTACAGCCTTGCAGTGCAGGCATCCAAGTGTGCCCCAGCCCTGCTGCCTCTGGGGATGCTTTAACCTGATTAAAACTCAGGAAGAGCTCTGACCTTTTTGCGTTGCTCATCCATTAACACAGTCCCAGCCCCTGCTGCTCTCACTGCGTTAGGGCTCCTTGGAGCCACCTCAAACACACCCAAACACCCCCCTAAACACAGACCTCGTAAAACACAACCTACCACAAAGTGCTCTGGTTTTATCCATCACTTACACAAACCAAACGCATCGCATGCACCTCCTGCTCGAGGGCACCCAGCACCAGGTTTACCCTGGCGTTGCACACATACACTGAACACAAAGCGTGTCCTCATGGCACCGGGGTTGTATTTCAGCTATGACCTGTGTGTGCAGTAAAAGATGAGCTGGGTGAGCAGCTCCATGGGGCGAGTGCTGCCTCCAGTCCAGCTTTGCTGCTGGGCCTGGTTCAGCTGGCCCTTGCTGCAGCAGGAGCTGCCAGCTCAGCACAAAGACTCCTTGTAGTCTGGGGCTGCTGTGGCCAGACTGGAGTGCAGAGAAAACCATTGCGTCAGTATTGACCCGAGCCACACGCACAGCTCCGCATGCATCCAGAAACATGTAAACCCGTATGACTCCTCTGTGTAAATCCATAAAGGCATGTGTGCCCTATGCAGTGTAGATAAAGCCTTGTGCAAGCTTTGACATGCTTCATACATGTGTGCCTGCACACACAGCGCATTGAAAACCTCTCTGCGCAGTCTCTGGCACTGGCTGAAAGGCAGGAGCAGGTAAGGCTCTTAGGGAGGGCCAGGGTATAGAAGGCAGACCCCAAACTGACCCTAACCCCCCGAACTGCGGCAGGAGGTTGGAACTGGATGAGCTTTAAGGTCCCTTCCAACCCAAGCCAGTCTGGGATTCTGTGATTTCGGAGGTGGGACTTGATAACACATTGGTGGCTAACAAACAAGTGTGTGGAAAACAGCCTCAGGTTTCTACTGTACATGCTAGTAGGTGACAACTACCACAAGATATTAGCTGGCCAGCAGTGGTAAAGTGACAACCAGAGGGAAAAGGTAGCTGTCACTAATGGCAGTGGCATTGGGAGGCTGCTCTCTATCATGGTTATGCCCAAGGAGGCTGAGGCAGGAGGCTGAGGCTGCTCTTGGCTCCAGAGCCACTAACACAGCATGCCTGGGAGCCAAGGTTTCATCCAGGCTTCTCATACTTGATGTACACGCTGGAGCAGGATTAAACCAAGCAAGTCCAGGACAAAGCTGAGTGTGCAGGGGGCTGCTCACAGCCCTCCCAATCCTTGGAGGTGTGAGTCCGTGCATTTCTCTTTGGCTGGAAAATGAAGAACAGGAACCTCAGACGTGTTGTTCTTAGCATAATCACCCATGTCCCACTCAGCTCCTCACCAAACAAAACGAGAGCAGCATTACCTTATGGTATTTGGGGATACTGACTCTTGGTGCTCAAGTATTTAAGGTTTGAAGGGCCAGATGAGGTAAGTGCTGTTTGTTCCTCCAAAACCTGAGCACTTAGAGAAGGATTCTTGCTGGATGCAACATGAAGGTATCAGGGCTGTCTTTTCCTTTCTGTCTCCCATTAGGAGTGCTAAGTGAGGCAGAAAACATAGTGTAAGATCAGAGCAAAACAGGGGTGAATGCTACAAAGACTTGGACACTGTGGGAACCTTTGCTGACACTTTGCTACCCAGTGATGCTGAGCTGTGACAAGCTGCGGATGCCGGTACCGCTCTGGATCCTAGGGAAAACATGGGAGACACTGAGAAAAAGACGATGTCCGATAGCACCAGGCTGTGGAAGAAGTAGGGAGGCCCCTGGGACAGATCGCAATAGACATGAATAAGTGTCCTCTGTTACCTGTTTTGCCCTCGATCCCACCACTGAGCCTGCTTCAAGCCCCACTTTGTGCTCCCCAGGCTGTCTGCAGGGTGTATGCGAGGTGACGTGAGGCTCCCTTTGCAGCCAGCTGTCCTGGAACAGGGAGATGGCAAATCAAACCCCACAGATAAATGGTGCCTGTTAATCCTTTCTGTGTGTCCCAGTGACCTGGCTTTGTTGTTTAACAGCCGGCAGCTCTCCCTCTGTGCAGTGTTCCCTAGACACTGAATACATAAACCCTCAGCTCCTCACATATCGGGTTCCAGCAGACAGGGATCCAAAAAGGCTTTTAGAAGCAGGATTTCTGCTAGCTCGCTGGGTATCGATTGGTGCAGGGAACAAAATGCTCTTTGGGCAGCGGGAACCCACATATTTCTGTATCTTTAGCAATAAAATCAAACCCTGGCTCCAGAAGAGCAAAGCACAGCCAGGGCTCTGCATGGCAGCCTCTCACCGGGGCCTTGCTTCTGACTTCTCCTCCTAACAAGAGGGTGAGCAGAGAGGATTTTGTGATGAGAGATGGGGTTAACGTTCAAATTTGACTCTGCCGGTCGCTGCTCCTCCTCTCTGCTTCCTTTCCATACAGCCTTGTGCTGGACCATAGCAACGTGTGCTCGTGATGCACCTCGATGTCCTGTTGCAGGGCATGAAGCTGTGGGAGCAGCACATCGCACTCTCCATAGGGGACCAGCGTGCAGCAGAAGAGCTTTGCTCTGGGCTGGTGTGATGGGGATCCAAGCCCAGACAGGATGGATCTGTCCATGGATCAGTACAACGTTCAGGTAAGGAAATCAGCTCTCAGTGGAGCTTGCCTGTGGAACCAGCAAAGGGGAACTGCACTGTGCATTAGGGATGTATCCTGTATTATCCTGGCATGCTCCTCTGCACGTGAACGTGTGCGACATGAGGGTGCAGCAGTTGTGTGCACAGCTGTGGGGAATGGCAGGAGCTTTCAATGTGTCTCTGGAGCCTCCATAGACCTCTTGGGGCTACTGTGGTCAAAGGAGAGTGGCTCTTGCTTCCCCCACAGGCGACTGGAACAGGTTTCCCAGGGAAGTGATGGGATCACTGCTCCTGGAAGCGTTCAAACACGTACATGAGGCCTTTAGTGACATGGTTGAGTGGTCAGTCCTGTGGTAAAGGTTGGACTTGAAGATCTTAAAGGTCTTTTCCAACCTGGTTGATGTTATGATTCTATGGTACTATGACTGGCAGGGCTATGCTGGAGCTACACTGCAGGTACGAGATGCTCCGGCTTGCGCAGCTCTGGGCTGGTTTATTGTTTAGGGCATAGCCTCAGAAAACAGGATGCCAGAACCAGCTGGGTTCAGGAGCTGGTATTTAGTAATTTGGTTCATTCTTTATCATAGATCTATATTAATTTTAGTTATTTATTTTTTAAATAAATTTTCCTTTTTATTTTATTTGTGCATTTCACATTCAGGTATCTGCTTAGTGCAGGTGGCGGCGTTAGTCGTGTCAATACCAGATGATGAACCTGGTGTACTGCCAGTGCTCAGAGGGCAAAGCTAAGGCTGAACATTCATCCCAAAGTCCTGGAGGCCTAAATCCAAACCGGGAAACACTGTGTCTTTAGGAACCTGTACCTAACATTTGAGTGTCACAATAACTCCATCCTAAACCTACAGATGCTCAGCTACCCGTGCCTATCAAGTGTCTGGTTGTCTGCCCAGCACTGCTGGCTGAAGTCTCAGAGAGGACTGGCCTGACCCCATGACTGGCCTGACCCCATAACTCTCCTCAGCCAGGCCTCCTAGACAAGACCTCAGATAAATGTCAGCACACAATGCCATTTGTGTGTTATTTGTCCTCCAGCCCAGCAGACAGAGCATCAACCTTTGGAGGGACAGGAATGAACACTTGGGTTCAGCCTTTACTCTGCCTGATTGGGCTCTGGGAATAAACCTGATTCCCCTATATCCTGAAGGGCAGGTGACTGTGAAACCCTTGATTGCAGCTCTGTTTTGTCACCTAAGGCAGGCGCTCTATGGAGGAGAGGAGACTTGCTGCTCTTAGCTTGGAGGCTGCAATCTAAGCCCTTCTCCATGGCCACTTCAGCCAGCTACCTTAGCTGAATACCAGCTTGCTCTGCTGCTGCCTTAACAACCTCCTTGTGCTGTAAAGTAAGTCCTGGGAACCTAATTCTAGGCTGTGCCTGCCCATGGGTGGGAAGACACCTGGGAGATGGGCATTGCCGTGCAACTGGTCTGCTTGTGAGCGTAGCCCTGCTTGCTGCTCACTGCAACCACATGTTAGCACAGCAGCAGCACATGGGGAGCTGATGGTGCGGCAGGACAGTGTGCAACTGTTTAAGCCTTCCATGGATGCTCAAAGCATCACAGAGAAGGGAAATGATTTCAAAACCATCTCCAGGTCCTGGAGCTCACAAGCATCTCCGGAGGTGCTTATGAGACCAGGTTTGGTCTCAGTTAATAGAGGTCTATGGTACAAACGCGACGGACAACATGGGATTGAGGAAGGGTGCAGGGCTTTGAATCACTCTTTGAGATTTATAATCCTGTTGGTTCTTAAAAGCAATTCTTCTGGTACATTTAATACCACGGGCACAACGAGGGCGCAGGAGGCCTAAGGCAAGAGAGAGGATTGCTCTTTACATATAGGCTCAGCAAAGCTATATCCTGATGTAAGAGGATCAGACACCTGGTTCATTTGTGCATAGAGGGCTTGGAAGCACTCACCCCTGCCTGCTCTGCACAACTCCAGGCTGTGAACAACATTAATTGTGTGCAGGAAAAGTTTTGAGACTAAACAAGGAATGCATTCTGGTTCCTTTTCCTTATTTCCAGATACAGCCTGTATCCTGTTGGGTACAGCTAGGGCAATAGTCTCAAGCACTTTTCTGTACACAGGAGGACTAGAAACATGTTTTCTGGGCAGAAACCGAGTCTTGTGCAAAGCCAAAGGCTGGGATTTAAAGATTTATATATGATAAATCTGTCTTGAGCTATCATGATAAAATCCCAGGAAACAGGGGTTGGATAAAGGACCCGACTGGAGTGTGAGTGTTTGGTGGACAGTGGGGCTCTGTTAGCCACAAGCCACAAGTCTTGCACTTTGAGTTTGTGCCCCTGTTGCAAAGCCTACACTTTGCATGTTTCTGCTCACAGCACCGTGCCTTCCTTCCTACTCTACAACTGCTCCCAAGGGGCCTCTGAGGATGCTGCGCAAGGATGAGGATGCTGCGCAAGGATGAGGATGCTGCACAAGGATGAGGATGCTGCACAAGGATGAGGATGCTGCGCAAGGATGAGGATGCTGCGCAAGGATGAGGATGCTGCACAAGGATGAGGATGCTGCACAAGGATGAGGATGCTGCGCAACGATGAGGATGCTGCGCAAGGATGAGGATGCTGCGCAAGGATGAGGATGCTGCGCAAGTCCAGGATGAAGATGCTGGAGGAGTCCTGTCACCCCTCCAGCTGCAACCACATCTGGTGCTGCTCCCTTGTACTGTGGATTCATCCCTTGCTATGCACCTTATGCAGTCCCACTTGATGTCCTGTAGAAGAAGGCTCTTGCGTGGCTGTTGAGGTGGGAGCCGCGTGTGCTTTGTGCCAGGAGCTGCCACCTCTGCCCATGGACACCCATTGCTGCTGCCCCTCTGCCCTTGGGAGATGCTGGTTTGGGGTCACCAGGCAGCTGCCCCTGGAAGTTTTGCTGTTTCAGCAGAATGGGGGTTGTGTTGCAGGGACATCTTCAGCCCTACACTGACTTGCTGCCAGCAGGCGCACGTATAGACTCTGCTATATATAAATGAGCAGGGGCAGAGCTCTATTTTTAGCCTGTATTTCCCTTGCTGTGCATTTCTTGCCACTGATTTCTAGTCCTGTCTCCTTGTTGCAAAAAGTCCTGTGAGGAGTGAGGTCTATCAGAGCTGGGATCAGAGTGGGGAGACAGGGGAGAAAACTGGGCAATGGGACATGCCCCAGCACCTGTGCTAAAATGTCATAGAATAGTCAGGGTTGGGAAGGACCTTAAGATCACCCAGTTCCAACCCCCTGCCATGGGCAGGGACACCTCACACTAAACCATGGCACCCAAGGCTCTGTCCAACCTGGCCTTGAACACCACCAGGGATGGAGCATTCACAGCTTCCTTGAGCAACCCATTCCAGTGCCTCACCACCCTCACAGTAAAGAACTTCTTCTTTATATCTAACCTGAACTTCCCCTGTTTCAGTTTGAACTCGTTACCCCTTGTCCACACTCCAGGTGAGGAAGTCTCCAGTATGATTTTCAGTATTTAGAGCCAGCCACCCTGCAAAATGGAAGCTCAGCAGCTCAACTGTACCGCAGCCAACTGCTGGTGCAGGAGGGAGTGTTGGGATGAGCTGGGCATCACGAGACACTTGTCCCATCACATAAACCTCTCCTGCAGTACCAGATGAATACAGGTTTGTCCTCTCTAGGGCTGAGCTTTGCTTTCTCCTATAGCTGGTAGGGTTGGGGAGCACAGGGGAAGAGCAGCTCATTTATCTTATGCCAGTACAAGATGCGTTTAGTGCTGCATGATGCCTCCTCATGCCTCAGACATTATCTGAGAGCCATCACAAATGAAGTGTGCTGCTTCTGCTGTGGACCAGGAGGATGCAGGGAATTTGCTTTCAGCATTAGCTTTCCATCTTCCCAAAGGCTGCCTTTGGAGGTGTTTGCGGTACAGCTTCTCTGTCCTTGCTGCTGTTTAACCTGGCTCCATGGGGACAGGAGGCGGCTGACCTAAAGCTGGAGAGGAAATACTGGTGTAGAGGGAAACAGATAAGCATAAAAGGAAGGGCTTGGCTGCGGGTTGCACGGGAAGGGGATGGAGGGACAGCCTGGGGCAGCTGTTTGGGTGTTCGTGCTGCAGGCCAGGATGAGCTGATCATCTTACCCCCTTTCATCATGGGCTGAGCTTAATGCAATCACCCTGGCTCGTGGCTGGTTACTGATGGTAACTTGTGTCACTGTAACTCTGCCCTAAGGCCCAGCTCTTACAATTTGACTGTAAATCTTGTTCTGTTTGAGGACTGTTTTTTCTTATTGTCTTGGCTCCTGGCAGCCTCCTGTCTGGCAAAAATCTCTGCTTTTGCTTTTATAATGCTTTCCGCACTTCCTGTCTATGGAAAGAAAAAGCTTGGAAATGGGATTCTTGGTAGGCTGGGAATAGAGAGGGGAAATGCATCAATGATTAAAAAACAATCATGGCTTTCTAGCAGCTTCTTATCAGGAGGAGTTGATTTGGGAACATGGGGGCCTCACTGAAAGGAAAACACCATAGCCTGTTCTCACGCTGATGGCTTGTAATTTGCAGGCCAACTAATCCATCTGTGTTAGTCAAGTGGCAGGAGTTATTTGGTGTTGTTTTGGTTTAAGGCATAATCATCTTGTCCTTGAGAAGCTTTTCCTAGAAGCTCCATCAGGTGCCACAGTACAATTTTAGCTCGTCTGCTTATTCCTGCTGTTCTTATTTACAGGACTTCAGCTGTTTTTAGTGCTAGTCTCAACACAAAGTTTATTATAGGTGATGTGAAACCTCAGTATCAGTTTAGCTGTTTTTCAGCTAAACAGTAAGGAGAAGCAGCAGTAATGCTCTCCCCCAGGAGCAGAAAATGCACATGGAAATCACACAACCATAATGCATCCAACAGCAGCATTCCTTAAGAAAGCAGGTTTGTGAACTGCTCTGATTGCTGCCCAGGTCCATAGTCACACACCAACCGTAGGAGCTGACAAATGAGGCAAAACGGGTCTAATGCTTGGTCACAACTAGGAAAAACGTGGATGCTAGTGTGATACAAGAGCATCGCAGCAATAATAGTGCCAAGGGAGAAATCTCTAGGTCCACACTGAAGCAGGCTCCATGGGTTTGAAACATCTGAGGCAGGAAATACCTTCTGATCATGGCCCCTATGGAAAACACATCTCAGTGCACGATCCATACTTATCGCAGTGGCTTTGAAACAAACCTTTGTATTTACCCATTTTATGAACCATGCCTTTTTGTGAGTTTATACCAGTCAATTGAAAGGCAATGGAGAACTAACGGCATTTTGTATTTCCTAATCTTTACACAGGGGTTAATGTGGATTTCTAAGCAGGAAGAATGGATGCTACATCTACTTTTCATCCGGGCCATAATTCCCTGAACTTTGAGTACCTGCATGACAATACATCCTTTTACTGCTCTGAATTTCTTTTCAACTCAAGGAAGTCTGTTTGGAAGGATCCTGGTAGATCAGTCAATGGAGCAGAGGACCATGAACTCCAGTGCAGAGATCCACAAGCTGCAAATCTATATCAAAAGGGGATGCGCAAGATCATTTCAGCAAATAGGAGAAGGAGGAAGGTACACTAACCTAACCCCAAGGAGGCTGAGAAGAGTTAGTGAGCAGCTTGTTGGGATAGTTGAGACAAGGTCTACAGGCCAGAGAGACCATGGTGGTGACAAGGTGGGGACACAGACCAACCGTCTCAGCAGGTGGAACTGGGATCTCCATCTTCCTCTTTTTAGGTCTATCTGGGATCTGGTGGCATTGCCCCATGTAAGAAGGAACAATCAGAGAGCTGAGCTGTGACAGCTAACCCTGATGACAGCTAAAGCTCCTGGACACAGCCCAGGGGCTTGCTCTGCTCCCATTTCAAAGCATGGCAGAACTCCCATTGCTGCTGTCAGCTGCTCTCGTACAGCAGCCGGATGAGCTTTCAGAAACCCTGCCCTACCACAGCCACCCAGCTTGCCCTCTAAAACCACGGGCTCAATTGTTTTTCCACTCTGCACCTAGCTCCTAGCAGCCTCAGCTCACCTCTCCCTGCCAGTTTGGCCATTTAATCACCTACAATCCCAGACTGGTTTGGGTTGAAAGGGGCCTTAAAGCTCACCCAGTTCCAACCCCTGCCACGGGCAGGGACACCTTCCACTAGAGCAGGTTGCTCCAAGCCCCTGTGTCCAACCTGGCCTTGAACACTGCCAGGGATGGGGCAGCCACAGCTTCTCTGGGCACCCTGTGCCAGCGCCTCAGCACCCTCACAGGGAAGAACTTCCTCCTTATATCCAACCTAAATCACCCCTGTTTAAGTTTGAACCCATCACCCCTTGTTCTATCACTACAGTCCTATTTAGTGATTAAAAATGGTAGTGGGAAATTGGCACATTCCCTCTGCTAACCCATAAAACTCTGGCATCTCCCTTACTTCCAGGTAGCAGTGATGGGAAGATTTCAATTTCCAAAAGACTGAGAGCAGGATCGTGCAGGCAAAAGGATGGACAGTGCCTAACTCCTGATGTATCACCTCTTTATGGTCCATGGAGAACCCATGCTCTCTGATAGACACAGTGACCAAAGGCCAGATTCCCTGCGTCTGCATCATGGGGAGGGGAATGGAGGAAGAACCAGATGAATGCTGAGCTTGAATTTTGGCCAGGGCCTGTTCGCTGCCCCCATCCCAAGTGCTAATTATAACCTGCTTATTCTGCTTTGGCCAGGGCAGATGACAAAGTGGGGTGAAACCCAAAAATAAGCAGCCCTAGAATAGCCCTCTCCACGTCTTCCCGCTAATGGCATCTCTGCAGACGACTGCTTGTTCCCCTCCAGACAAGCTTTCAGAGGCTGTTCGAATCCATTTTTAGTTGCAAATAGCATTTATCAGAGCAAGGGAGGGCTGGGCGCCAGCTCCTTCACATCTTTGACAGCCCAGGGGGGGAAGTCTATGGGAAATAACTGGGTGTGCTCCTGCTGCATGGTCCCCTGCCCAGGGGATATAGGGACATAATAAGGAAACATGAATCTGATGGAGCAGAGCCCAGGAACCAGTGCTCTGCTGAAGCCAGCGATTCCCCTGTCATCAACACTTGTTCCCAGGAATCAGAGCTCTTGTTCCTGTCATCAGTGGGGATGTTTTCAGATTCGATTTAGCAATCATTAGGAGGCAAGAAGCAAGGCTGGCAAAGAGGTTACAGAGCCATTCACTTCTGAATCACTGCTTAGAACGTGACCCCGGCTAATTGTGTCCCAAAGTCCTCACTGACAGTCACCTCATGGCCATCAGTGGTCTCCGATGAGTTCATAAATGGTTCAACGGGTTCAGAAAATGCCACGCTGAACCCTCACTAGTTGGCGTTCTCAAGGAATCAAACATGGAGCAAGCCATGAAGATTAAATTCCCCCTTTCCCTGAAGGCATTTTGATAATGGGCAGTGTCTGGGCAGCTTGCCCTACTGCTCCACTTCAGTGATCTGTACTGGGCTCTGGGGCTGTCATCTTTCACCAGTTCTAAATCAATTTTGAAATAGCTTAGGAATAATGTGTGTGGTGGCTAGTTGCCTGATTTCCCTGGGCAAGGGAGAAGGAGCTGACAGAAGGATGGAGAGTAGCACCAGAGATCTTGAGAACCAATAGAGGTTGGCATAGGAGAAATATAGGAAATATCGATACATTGGTGGGGAAGAAATGTTTTACAATGAGGGTGATGAAATCATAGAATCATAGGATGGTTTGGGTTGGAAAGGACCTTAAGATCATCCAGTTCCAACCCCCTGCCTTGGGGGCACAGGTTGCCCAAAGAGGTAGTAGATGCGTGGTCCCTGGAGACATTCAAGGCTAGGTTGGATGTGGTTCTGGGCAACCTGATCTAGTTGAAGATGTTCCTGCTCTGCAAGGGGGTTGGAGTGGATGAGCTTTGAAGGCCCCTTCCAACTCAAACTATCCTATGACTCATGATGTCTTGCTGTCATCCAGTAGTTGTCAGAGTGACTTCAAAGACCACTTGCTCCAGTCTTGATCTATTGCTACTTTGTGTATTCAAAACCAGGCATCTGAAATGCAGATCGGAAGGGGCTCACGAGCAAGTACTATGCAGAAGGCCTGTTGAGTGTGTGACATGTGAGAGTTTTGGATCCATAATCCTGGCCAAGTATCAGCATAATAATGATTGATTCTTTGCTACACTGGGGGAAACTGTTGCACTTCACCAAGAATACAATGGGACCTGTTCATTTTTCTCTGTCTCTTGCCACCTGAGACCCAATTATATACTTTCCAATGCACAAAACTCATGTGTTTTGCCAGCCATAATAAACATGTCAGGATAATGCAGGAAATAACACAATGCTGCTAAGTTCTGGCTTCTTCATTATTTAAAACTACTCTACTCTTGTGAGACCTCACTTGGAGCATTGTGTGCAGTTCTGGTGTCCTCAACATAAAAAGGACATGGAACTGTTAGAACAAGTCCAGAGGAGGCCACGAGGATGATCAGGGGACTGGAGCACCTCCTGTATGGAGACAGGCTGAGAAAGTTGGGGCTGTTCAGCCTGGAGAAGAGAAGGCTGCGTGGAGACCTCAGAGCAGCCTTCCAGTGTCTGAAGGGGGCCTACAAGGATGCTGGGGAGGGACTCTTCATCAGGGACTGTAGTGATAGGACAAGGGGTAACGGGTTCAAACTGAAACAGAGGAAGTTTAGATTGGATCTAAGGAAGAAATTCTTTACTGTAAGGGTGCTGAGGCACTGGAATGGGTTGCCCAGGGAGGTTGTGAATGCTCCATCCCTGGCGGTGTTCAAGGCCAGGTTGGATGAGGCCTTGGGTGCCATGGTTTAGTGTGAGGTGTCCCTGCCCATGGCAGGGGGTTGGAACTGGATGATCTTAAGGTCCTTTCCAACCCTAACTATTCTATGATTCTAAAAGGGCCGAGCCTGGTAGCAACAGAACTGACTGGATATGTTGATGTGCAGATGCAAACAAGCCTTTAAGGAATATTAACAAACCTTGTTCTCCCTATTTGGTTTCCCTGGCTTTGTGAGAGGAAAGGAGGTGAGCCTGTAGCACGCATTCGTAATTATCACAAGTTTGAAGGCTGGCTGGACCATCCTTGTGGCTTTTGTTGGCCTCCATCAACGCACTGCACATTTGTTGCCTGAAAACACCAATAAATGTGACCTCCCAGCTGTGTGACATCGTTTCAATGCCACCAGGGCAGTTAGACTTTTCCAATGGAATACAGCTCCTTTAACTTGTTCACAAACAAACAGCAGCTCCTGGTACTCTCCTTCATCTGTTTCCATAGATGTGTTTGGTTGTCGAGTGGGGAAATCTTTACACTTTGCTGTGTGAAGCGTATGGGATGACTCACTCTGCAGCAGTGAGCTGGGATGCTTCTGCTGGCTGCCTCCAGACTAACTCATTTATCATGAAGGTGGAAGAGTTTTGGTCTGCTGAATGTCACCATCCTTGTTCTCTCTGCCTGGGCTTCCCCCATTGTTTCTAGGTGGGTCTTTAAAGGAAAAATTGGATCTGTCTCCTGTAAATGCTCCTTTGATGACGCTGCGGTCCTGGATGGGAAACCCCAGCAGCATCTTCCCTCTCACACCTCCAGACAGTGCACCATGGCAGCATTCCCAAGGCATGGCAGGGCCCAGGCTGCTGAGAGCAATGGGGCTGGTACCTGCAGTCCCATGGAAGGAGCAGCCCTTCCTGGCTCGCTGCCCTGCTCTCCTGGCTGCTTCCCACCTTGGTGCCCTGCCTGTTGTGCAGCTGGAGCCCTGCTCCTGATTTACTAGTTCAATAAATATCCATGGTGAGAATTGAGATTAAAGGGTCTCCATCTCAGGTGTGGATGGTGCCAAGGATGCAGACAGCCATCCAAATGGCTGCAGGGGAAGCTGGAAAGGCCACTTAATGGTCCTAGCAGTAGGTTTGAGTCACAGAGATGCCCTTCCACCCATCTACTTCTGCTTTCACAACCTCAGGTGCCAACTGCCTTGTCACAGCTATTCATCCTCACTACAGAGATGGATTTACTCTGATGCAGGTTTGCCATGGAGGTCAGTTTTAACACGTGTGTTAGGTAGTAAAGCTTGAGCACCCTCATGACTTCTAAAAGCTTTTGCCTAGAGAATAAACCTATCACTTTCATCTTGGTCCTACTGTACTCTCTCATCTGTACTGTCAGGGACAGGCGCTGCTCCTCACCTGGTGATGGGGGCATTTAAGACATTGAATTTATGCAGTGTATTTAACATCGGGAGTTAAAGAAGTTTTGCGTTTCTGCACAGAGGAAGGTCATAACTGATTAAAACTGAATGAATTAAAACCAAGTATTTGTTGGGAAACTCTTCACAGGCCAAATGAGAAGGGGTTGCAGATGAGTGTCTTCTTTTACTGCATCATCTTCTGCAGCAGGTCACTGCCTTGGGCTGAGGAAATGCTGAGAGCAGACTGTGAAAAGGGAGGAAGCAAGCAGGGGCTTATGGAATAAAGAGGGAAGAAAAGCAGAAATGAGGCTTGAAGACAGGAGACTGATGGAGAATGCCAGCTCCTTACACCCACAGGGATGCAGATATAAAGGGGAGCTCTTACCTGAGCAACCACAGTAGTGATGTCTGTGTTACCTGGGGGTTGTATTTGGGTTTGGTTTTGTTTTGTCTTTGGACACGTGCATAAAACCAGGGGCAGAACTTCCCTCCAAAGCCTTGCATTGCGGTCTGGCAAAGCACAGATTCCTCCTCATCACTTCCCGCAATTCCCTTGGTAGAAGCACATTCCCAAGGCAGAGGCAGTACATGGTGTGCGCATGTACTGGGGGTGGCAGTGCAGAAATGAGTAAGCAAAGCACTGCCTCTTGCCCTGAGCACTCGAACATCCTGTCCCAGTAGCAGGTACACATCAGGGGTGGGGGGCAAGCATTGCTCTTTCCCTACCGGGCCAGAGCTGCCTTTAGCATCTGCTTTCCCACCCTGTCCATCTCCACCCTCTGGTCCAGGGCATTTGGACAGAACACTGTTTTGGATGGGCTTCAAGAGACCTTTTAAGGGTGTGGAGTTTTGCCTTTATAGCTGCAATTTACTGGTAAAACTTGCCTGAATTATGCAGCCTTTTTACAGTGAAACGGGTTCAAGAACCTCTATTTTTAGTCCACCTCTAAACAAGTCCAAGAATTACTGCCTGCTCCTCCTGTGCTCCTCTGTGGGCCCCTAACTCACCAGGGTTGGCAGCCTTCTGTGCCAAGCAGCTCTTTGGTGGCAGGAACAGTGAAAGAATCAGGATTATTTAGTCCCAACCCCCCCCCAAACCTGCTTCTACAGCATCAGTCCTCTTGTTCTGTCACAACAAACCATTAACTGATGTTAATGGCCTGCCATGACAAGCCATTAACTGATGTGCCATTAACTAGCAAGTCCAGGCTGCTCTTGGAACAGGGTGGTGAGAAGCAGGCAGGCTTTTAGAAGGTGGTTGACCAGGAGAGAGCCGGAGGTAAATGTAACCACAGAATACAGGAGCATTGAGGAGCCTGTGCCTGTCCTGTTTGCACATGGAAGGATTTGTGCACAGTATGTTACAGGCATTTAAAACACACATTCCTTGATGGGAAGAGCTGTACTTGAGCAACCACTTGCAATCATAACAAGGACTCCAGCTGACCTGTGGATATGTTAACTGCGGTAGAACTCCTTACTCCAACATATGTTTATATCAAGCATGTATGTGCTCTCCTTTTGTTTTATATACAAATTCACATGGCATTGATCCCAGGGAGCTTGTGGTCTAAGCTTAGCAGTAAAGGATGCTGACTGTGGCATGGGTGGGAATGGCTGGAAAGAACATAGAAGCCCCCCCTTAATGAAAGATAGTGATTACTGTGAACCTCCTGTGCTAACCCCCACCTGCATTGCCCCTCTGTGTTTAACCCCAGCTCCAGCAGGTATCAAAAAACCCCACAGCACCCTTAGAGCCAGCTGCCCCCTGCTCCTTTGGGGCAGGAATGGTGAGCTAGACTTCAGAAACAAGGTTATTACCTCTATTGCACATACACACCTCATCCCAACCTCAACCCACCTGTGGGTTCCTCATCAAGGGCTGAAGGAAACAAAGGCCCTACTGCAATTAATTGGGTGGTGGAGCCTCCTTATATACACACCCCCTTGCAGAGAAGAGGTTGTAGGCTTTGTAGAAGGTGTGAGAGTAGTTCTAGGTTTCTTTCTTGGATGGGCAAAGTCAAGTCACTGCTTGCTTGGCTTCGTGCTGCTGGCTTCACCACTGAGGCTGCAGACCCCTATGGCTGAGGATGGTGACCTGAGAGATGGTAAGTCTCAGGCAGTGGGATGCTCAGCTTTGGATGGCTGGGCTGTGTCCACGGCTCCTTGTGTGTCATTGTCACCTGATGTAACTTGGTCCAGAAAGTTTTGAAGGCCAAGTGGTGAGGCTTTTAAAATTAGTATACCATGACCTATGCAGAGCTATCGTCTTAGGGGCTGAGACAGGGAGGTTTTAACACACAGAGGAGGTTGGTTTCACATGTACGTGGTTCCTGAGGGGCTACAGCCCTCATCTGCGTTACATTACATTACATTGCATGTAAGTTGTGGAAAGCTACATGGAATTGAGCAGGTTCCAAGTGAGCTCTTGTGCCTCCCTCTGCCCTTGCTGGGCCCATAAGCAGCTCCAAGAGCGTGAAAGGAAAGGACAGCCTTTTCTCCCAGCTCCCACAGCCCAGCCATGCCCCATACCTCCCCAAAGGGATGCATCTAAGGGCTGGGAAAGCAACAGGCATCAGCAGGGTGCAGTTCCCCTATCCCAGGCCAGCTTGACACAATGCAACCTCAGGGTCTGGAAGCCCTGGGAGTGAGTCCACTGTGGATGGATGCTTCCTCCTGAGCAGCATTGAGGCATCTGTTGCTGCTTTTCTGCTTGAACTCTATTCATCTGCAGGCTGAAATGGGAACCAGCTGGTGGTTGTTTGGGATTTAGTCTGGAAAAAACCACTTTCTGTAAAGCATTATTCTGTTTGGAGTTCCTGTTTCCTTTCCCATCTGTCTGAGGAGCTGGGGTTGTCAATCTCCCACTGTCTATGTGTCCTCACTCACGGCATGGCTCCTCCGCTCCGGGTCCCAGTGCGGCTCCAGTGTGCAGGCACATGTGTTTCACCCCGGACTGTTCACAGAGGGGCTTATGCAAACCCTTTGTTTTCTGGGTCTGTTTTCCTCTGCTTATGGATTCCCCCCTCCTGCGTTTCCTAGATTTGAGCGAACCCAGAGATCCGAAAGCAAAACAGCACTGAAACACCATCTGGTTTCACATCAAACACCACGCTTCCCAGCCGGTTCTCTGCCAGCCCACTTGACTCCGTTGCAGTTTGCAACTGTGAGTTATCCCTGGCACCAGCACAAAGTGGCTGGTTTGGTGGTATTATCACGGAATGGGTTGGGTTGGAAAGGACCTTAAGGTCATCCAGTTCCAACCCCCTGCCATGGGCAGGGACACCTCACACTAGACCATGTTGCCCAAGGCTCTGTCCAACCTGGCCTTGAACACCGCCAGGGATGGAGCATTTACCACTTCTTTGGGCATCCTGTGCCAGGGCCTCACCACCCTCACAGTAAAGAACTTCTTCCTTAGATCTAACCTGAACTTCCTCTGTTTCAGTTTGAACCCATCACCCCTTGTCCTGTCACTACAGTCCCTAATGAAGAGTCCCTCCCCAGCATCCTTATAGGCCCCCTTCAGACACTGGAAGGTTGCTCTGAGGTCTCCACACAGTATTCTGAGCCCCCAAAGCCTCTGTGAAGGTGTGGAAACATGAAGCATGAGACCAGCTCTAAAATCTGGGCAGAGCACACCCAAAGGCCTTTAGCAATCTCTAGATTGATTTTTACACCTTTCTTTGTTTTCTGTGGTTGACTTTGCAAGAGTACAAAACTCTGCCTTTTTTGGTTAAAAGGAGAGGCCTGATGCTGCTCTCAGTTGCCCCAAAATGAGTCTGGATTTACTTCATTTTGAATTTATGCTCGAGTTTTGCAGAAAAGGAATGCTTGGAATGCTTCTGTGTCCTCTCTTTGGTTTTCTCCTTTCTCTTCAGTTGTTGGCAGCGATATAAAGGATTTTCTCACTGGATTTCTCATCTTTATTAAAGAAAGTGTGGCTTTTAAAAGTAATATTTTGCTTTCTTTTGCAACTTCTGATAGTCATGAACATCTCTTCCATAACACAGCATCATTGGCTGTGATGCCTTTCAGAGGTCTTTGCCGCTCTTCCTGGGCATATTCTTAAGACTAGAGAGGACTTCATGGTTACTTGTTCTGACAATGAATCTCACCCAGTAATTTCTGCTTCAGCATTTCTTGGTATGTAATGCATTTCTGAACTAATTCTGAACTAAAAGACTAAACAGCCTTTTTTCTCCCAAGAGCTCAAATTGTGGCAGCTCTACCCCATCCCCACATAAATTGTTCTAATAGTTAATGGCTTTTGTTAAACAGTGCTCCCTATAGTTCATCGGAATTTGCTTGGATTCTGTTTCCAACCACCTCATTAAATGATATTCCTGGTTTTTCTCTCTCTGCCTGATTAAAGTGCCCTAATCTTAATCATTTCTTCTTGTGCTGGTAATTACAGACAGCGCTCAAGTCATCTTTTGACCTTCTGTTGGATAAACATGGGTTGACCTTCTTAAGTCTCTTGCTCAAAGTCTGTTTTCCAGATGCTGAATCTTTCTTGATGTTCTTTCCTCAACTCTTTACAATTTCTGTGCTGTTTTTAAGTGTGAACACTGATGTAAAACCACACATTGCTCTTTTGATGCAGTGTTAGTAGCTTCTGCTGCTCTTTCAACAGCACTCCATACCTCAGTGCCACATCTCTGCTATTACGTGATACTCTCCTGCTTAGATGTCCAAGAGTCACATATGTCCTGATGACAGTGTCTTGTTAAAGGATTGTTTATCTACCATGACCCTTGGGTAGAGTCAGATCTGTAATGATCCTTTATGGAGATGCTACTTTGCAAGAGACTGTCTTCCATTGTACACACGCAACCATCCCCATCCTTTGCTACCATAAGAATGATCCCGGTTTGGATGAATTAACCATATTGTACTAATGAACTTATCATGCTGGGCAGTCTTCTAGGTGGGCCTGTACAGCTGAGCATGCTCCTTGTCTTTCCAAGCATTCTTAAGGGCATGTGTTCCCTCTGAGCAATACTGGCTTTGCAGGTTGCTGTTTGGATAGGAGAATCTACATTAAATAAACCAGTGAGCTCACCAACTATGGAACCAAATATGCTTTAATAAAGCCTGTTCCCGTAAAAAGATATGCACATTTTCCGGGGAAAAAGGGGAATCTCCATCTCTGGAGATACTAAAACTGAACCATACAAGCCCCTAAGGAACCTGACCACCTAAACACATCTGGTTTGGGCAGGAGCTTGGATGAGATGACTTCCAGAGCTCCCTTCCAAGCCCAGTTTTTCTGTAATTATATACTTCTGTGACTAATTATGTTACTATTATTAATAATTGTCACTGTTCTCTGGAGGCACCCTTCTGCCTTTCACCCTGCTCTAATGATGGGTCAACTGGAATAGGCCGCACAGATTGAAGTATCCTTTATACTAACATCTGCTTAGAGCACGTTGTAATTATGATGAAACAGAGAGCACTTCATCACCAGGTAATCCTCTACAGACCAAGCACAAAACAAGGGTGCCTGTGGAAGATGCCTTCCTCTGGAGGCTGACAGCATCATGGAGATGTCTGCTACGAGGTTTGCTTCTTGGGGATGTGGCTGCAGAGGTTCCCCTCTCTTGTACTCTGGCCAGATGGAGGCAACCAGGGCCTGTGGCTGGGCTCCTGCCATCCCTGGGGCAGCGCTACTGGGCTGGCAGCCTCCAGGAGAGGTCACTCCTGCCTGCCAGAACCTGCCTGTGCAGGACATGGAGCTGCCTCCTCCCAGAGCGGGTCCTTACCCTCACCTCTGCCACTTGGGGCAAGATTCTTCCCTGTGAGGGTGCTGAGGCGCTGGCACAGGGTGCCCAGAGAAGCTGTGGCTGCCCCATCCCTGGCAGTGTTCAAGGCCAGGTTGGACACAGGGGCTTGGAGCAAGCTGCTCCAGTGGAAGGTGTCCCTGCCCATGGCAGGGGGTTGGAGCTGGGTGAGCTTTAAGGTCCCTTCCAACCCAAACCAGGCTGTGACTCACTCTATGGAAGGAAGAAAACGAATCTCTTGAAGGTGGGAAAAGGTGCTCCCCTTCTGCAGAGTCTGCCCTTCCCATTCGGAGGACTCTGGATGGGAAACCTTTTGCCCACCTCTGTTATTCAGCCACCTGAGTCAGGCATTGTGCTCTGTCTGCTTTCCCCACTTGTTTTCCTCCTCGTGGGTTCAGTTGTCTTGCATCTGCCAGGGCGAGTGGGTGGTGTGTGGTTTCTGTACGCTCTGTTCCTTTGGTGGCTTTACTTTACTCTGTGTTTAAATGCAGGCTGTGCTTTGCGAAAGGGACTTGACTGTCATAGAATGGCATCATCCAGCTAAATACCTGGTTTGGCTTTTACACCAGAACATCCGATGAGATGCGATGTGACATCCTTTTCTTCATCCAGTTTGAAGGAATCATGATGTTTTTTCCAGGGAAATCTTGATTCAGAGATCCGAACATGTACAAACAAGCAGATACTTCCTCTGCTTTCCTTTGTCAGGCTGTCAAGATTTTCCCAGGCCACCCTCCTTCGTGGTTTTTCACTTCTTATTCCTTCTTTTGGATATCACGGAGAAAGGAGCTGACAGGCAGTGCTGTCTGAGGCAGGGAGCTGCGCTGGGGACAGAAACCCTCATCTCTAAAGCAAACTTTGCAGTGGTTTTGGCAAGGCTGGACCAGTGACCCTGCCACAGTGATGGTGACTTTCATCCAAGGGTATTTCTGTTGCTAAAAGGCACAAGATGCATGAAGTAACTCCTCTCTGGGACTGAGAAGGTGTGCATGGGTGTTATCCAATGGATGTAGGCTAAACTGAAACCCATAAACATGAGCATGTGCTGACCTTATAAGTAAGTCAGCCTCCTGCCAGCAGTACGGATAGCATAAGCTTTCCAGGCACCTAAGTGTAGCTTCACACCTTTACTTCACTCTTACTCTCTTATTTCAGCACTGTAAAGCATCAAGTCAGTAAAAGGGCAGGTTCAGGCCCAAGGCTGCTCATCAGTTGGGTTCATTTGGGCACTGGGAGAGCTGAGGTCTGTCTGGCCTTTGACTGTCGGGATCAGGCCATAGCAAATCACAGCAGCTGACAAGAGAGGAGCAGGAGGATGTGCCTGGGACTTGCATGGTTGTTTTGTGTTAGCCTGAGCTTTAAACAGCAAAGGGTGAGGAGCAGGGGGTGGTGGTGGTTGTACTGGTGTGTAATGTGTCCATGATGGCTGGGGTAGGGGCTGGACACAGCTCTCAGTGGGCTGACAAGAAATCTGGAGGGAGACTTTTTACCAGGGCCTGTAGGGATAGGACAAGGGGTGATGGGTTTAAACTGACAGAGGGGAGATTGAGATTGGGTACATGGAACAAGTTCTTCCCTGTGAGGGTGCTGAGGCGCTGGCACAGGGTGCCCAGAGAAGCTGTGGCTGCCCCAGGCCAGGCTGGACGAGGCTTGGAGCAAGCTGCTCTAGTGGAAGGTGTCCCTGCCCGTGGCAAGGGGTTGGGACTGGATGAGCTTTAAGGTCCCTTCCAACCCAAACCATTCTATTGATGCCTCTGGAGCATGTATCTGAAAGGGGCCTATAAGGATGCTGGGGAGGGACTTTTCATCAGGGACTGTAGTGACAGGACAAGGGGTAACGGGTTCAAACTGAAACAGGGGAAGTTCAGGTTGGATATAAGGAAGAAATTCTTCACTGTAAGGGTGCTGAGGCACTGGAATGGGTTGCCCAGGGAAGTTGTGAATGCTCCATCCCTGGCAGTGTTCAAGGCCAGGTTGGACAGAGCCTTGGGTGCCATGGTTTAGTGTGGGGTGTCCATGCCCATGGCAGGGGGGTTGGAACTGGATGATCTTAAGGTCCTTTCCAACCCAAACCATTCTATGATTCTATGTACAGAGAGGCTAATGCTGGACCCTGGGTGGCAGCTACCTTGTAGAGGGCTCATTAAAGGGATAAAAGGACACCCTTGCTCCCTTGGACCCACCACCAAACAGCACTGCCCTCCTGTAATGCCCAGGTGAATCTCGTGCGTATTCTTTCCACACATGAACAGACCTTCATGGTGCAGACTCACAGCCGGTTGCAGCTCACTGCATGCATCAGCCTGTTATTGTTGTGACACTGCTCATGTATTTCTTCCTCTCACCCACTGCCTTTCCAAGGGGAAGCTGTGATAATGACGGGACTTCTCGTTCTTTGTCACAAAAATTGGGTATAATTGCTCCATTTCAGAGGCTTTGAGAAGTGCATCAAGGGAACAGGCTGGGCTCTTTCTTAAGACATCAGTCATCTGAAGCATTTGGTAGATGGCACATCAGGGCTGGGAAATGACTCAGCCGTCTTTGTTAAAAGCAATCTTTGGGCTCTGGGAATCAAATCACAGGGAGAGAGCTGAGGGGGTGCGGGAGAGGAAAGATTTGAGCAGCAAACACGCGCTGTGCTCTGTGCCACTGTCGTAGCATGAGAGTTTCCTCTCTCCAGAGCTGTATCTGATTCACCCCTTCAGTGAAGAAGCTGTTCATCAGCCTGCCTCCCCATAGAGGCCAAGGTGTCCCGGAGGGAGAGGTGGACGGTGGGTGCAGCCAAGCTCAGCACAGACACTGATGGGCTGCAGCTTCTCCATGGCTGTGAACAGTCATTCCTGTGATGGTGCACAACTTTGTCCTCTGGGATCCCTTAGAGGTGCGGGGAGGTGAGCACTCGGATATCTGCCTGCATCCCATATACCCCTTGCTTTCAGCTTAGTGTTGAGAACTCACCACTTGAACCCAAGCCTTCCACCACCGCTCAAGCCATGATGGGCTGTTATTAGAGGAAAACCTCTTTGAGTGGATTGAGGATTGCATTGAGCTTGCATGGTCTGATTAGATTAGCTCCCTGTTCTCAGCTGACGTGCTATATAGGGACTAGGGTGGCCTCAAGGGGAACCTTCCGCCCAGGGCCAGGAGCATCTTCCTCCTGATGTGCTGCAGCCTTGTCCTTCTGAAACAACACTGGGAGCATTCCCATTGAGATAATCCCAGCCAGGAACCATTTCTCCTCCTGGCTGGGCTCACACAAACCCTGTTGAATTGGTCTTGCCCGCCTGTGAGGCTCTGCAGGTCTTGTGTGACAAACTGCTGATGGCAAAACAAGCTGCTTCTCGGTGGGTGTAGCAGGGACTGGCTTTGTTTGTTTTTCCTGCTGCCAAGGCCTTGCTTATCTAACCTCCATTTCAGCCCTGTTCTGCATGGAAACATTCTTATTTATGCAGCTGGGGCAGAGGCCCTTCTTGTTTTAACCCTTCTGAGGCTGAGCATGTGGAAGAGAAACTCTCTCATGGTGGCTCTGTCTTCTGCTGGATGTGTGGTACAGGGATTGTATAGATCAGCACAGATCAGTAAAGCCTCCTGTTCCCTGGTCAGTAATGAGCCATGGTAATGCCTTCAGTGCACTCACCTACTTAAATGCATCCGGTACAGCTAATCCAGGCCTTCTTGGTCCAGGAGTCACCACCATAACAGTAACATCCAGAGGCTTCAAGCCTGATGGAAGCCAATAGGAAGAAACCATCCTTGCTTCAGAGAGCACCCAGAGGTGTAAATACCACCACATCTGGAGGACCTTCTGCAGAGCACCCTGATTTGATCTCAGAATGGGTCTGCAGGCCATCTTTTGGGGTATCATGTGCATATTCTATAAGCTACTCTGCATTCAGGCTGGGGGCTGCCTGTGAGAGGGCAGGTCATGGAGCAGGCTATGCTCATAGCTGCTCTCATAACAGAAGTGAAGATGTAGCCATGTATCTAGGAGACCTCATCACTTTCTCCTGCTCTTTCTGCCTTCATGCAGGGTCCCAGCATCCCTGCTTGCCACCAATGACTTGGCAATGACTACTGTGACAGTGGGGACTTGATGGTCTTCGTGCACTGATTGTCTTTAACCATGGGAACCAAGACGACTGTTACTTCTGTTATAAGTTAATAGAGAATGCAGTCATTTGCAGAGCATCTTATGGCTCTTAGGATGTCCCCTGTGTTATCAGAGCACAATGGCTCTGACACTGTGGCTGTGCCAAGTACTCAGCATTCCGAGATGGTACGGATGCAGAAATGAGATCACTTATAGATCGCTTCCTTTTATAATCTCTCAGTGCACTTCATGGTTTTGTTTAAATACTCCAGGCTCTAGGTTTGCTTTGCCCAGCACAGTCTGTTCGATGCGAAGGCAAGTCAGTCATTAGGAGTTAATTGGAACCTGTCGGTCTTTCTTTGCTCTCCTGTGCTTTTATGGGCTGTTCAGGTGCCTGTTTCCAAAACAAAGTTGATCTCTGTGGCTCCCCTCTGAAGAGCATCTCCCTGTGCTAGGTTATGACTCTGCAGCAAGTAATGAAGAGTTGCAGGGCTGGTCAATGCTGTCTATTTAGTGTGGCGTTTCTAAGCACCATGACAAATCAGTTAAGGGAGCACGTGTACAATGATCTGCCACAGCTGATGCTACCAGTGACAGAATTAGACTGTCCATCTGCATGCTCAGAAAGGATCTGCACTGATAAGATCCTAATGACAGCTCTCATGTATGAAGAGAAAGTGTAATTTTTGGAGCAAGCAGAATGGAACAGAGCTTGTTAGGAATGTTTCAATGAAGATGATGCTATTAGAAAATGTGTATGTGCTGCAGCAGAAGTGTTTCATGGAAACATGTGGTCTGATTGTCAGTCTCTGTTGGATAACTTGCCTGTTGTATCATATGTTCAATCTCAGCGCTGCACAGCAACACAGCTTCTGAGGTTTGTGTCTGAATTACTGCCCTGGAGTCACAGTTCTGGCATCCTCTGGCTTCTCTTGTCCCATAGAACCTGGAAACTTGGCTCATGAGTGAAGCTGATGTGACTCTTCAGTTTTCTTGTTGCTCACTCTCCAATCTGCTGTCCCTATTCAGTGCTGAGTAACAGTGATATTGGAAAACCCCCAACTATGCTAGTTTTATTCAACAGCTACTGAAGTCCAGGGCTGCATCTAATACGTTGGAAACACCGTATATCAGTGTTCTGGGAACTAAATTTTACAGGACTTCTGTTTCATAGGAAACCTGCAAACCTTTTTTATGCCTACTTGAAATAACATTTCAAGCTATTGAAGATTTCTACAGAGAGAGGGATAATCCTATCATGCAGCTAGCCTGAGATCTGACTTCCACCTTACTGTTACTGAGACTTTGAGTAGATGTGTCTGGAGACCTTCTGACAACCACTTTGCTCCTAGATAGCAGTTGCTTTTACTGCTGTATAAAATAGTGTATACTGAGGCTTACTTGCACACGGGCTCTGAAGGCTTTTTCATAGAATCATAGAATGGTTTGGGTTGGAAAGGACCTTAAGATCATCCAGTTCCAACCCCCTGCCATGGGCAGGGACACCTCACACTAAACCATGGCACCCAAGGCTCTGTCCAACCTGGTCTTGAACACTGCCAGGGATGGAGCATTCACAACCTCCCTGGGCAACCCATTCCAGTGCCTCACCACCCTCTCAGTAAAGAATTTCTTCCTTAGATCCAATCTAAACTTCCCCTGTTTCAGTTTGAACCCGTTACCCCTTGTCCTGTCACTACAGTCCCTAATGAAGAGTCCCTACCCAGCATCCTTGTAGGCCCCCTTCAGACACTGGAAGCTGCTCTGAGGTCTCCACGCAGCCTTCTCTTCTCCAGGCTGAACAGCCCCAACTTTCTCAGCCTGTCTCCATACAGGAGGTGCTCCAGTCCCTGATCATCCTCGTGGCCTCCTCTGGACTTGTTCCAACAGTTCCATGTCCTTTTGATGTTGAGGACACCAGAACTGCACACAATGCTCCAAGTGAGGTCTCACGAGAGCAGAGTAGAGGGGCAGGATCACCTCCTTCGACCTGCTGGTCACGCTCCTCTTGATGCAGCCCAGGATACGGTTGCTTTCTGGGCTGCGAGCGCACACTGAAGCCGGCTCATGTTCATTTTCTCATCGACCAACACCCCCAAGTCCTTCTCTGCAGGGCTGCTCTGAATCTCTTCTCTGCCCAACCTGTAGCTGTGCCTGGGATTGCTCCGACCCAGGTGTAGGACCTTGCACTTGGCATGGTTAAACTTCATAAGTTGGCATCAGCCCACCTCACAAGCATGCAGACTAAGAGCAGAACTTGGTTGGCCACTTGTAAAACTCTTTGCAAGGAAGAAAACTGTTTTACAGGCTCTAAGCTATTGCTGTGTTCTGTCTCTGCAGAGTGAGTTTGAAGCTCAACAGCAGCAACAACAAGGAAAGTATTTTCTACATTCAGGAGATGTTCCTTTCTTGGGACTATGGCCACAGATATATTTAGTGGTTAAAAAAACCTACCCTAGAGAACACAAACCTCTAGGGAAGTGCCTAAAGAGATTCTATGACCCAATTCTACACAGTTTACCCTATAACAGACTGAAATCAAAGCTTAAATACAACTCTAAAGCCATGGCATGCCTGTCACCTTCATTTCCAGGTGGCTTCATAGGATTTTGAACTCGTACCAGCTGTAGGATGCTTAGCTTCTCTGTGCTGCAATTTTGCTGCCCGTAAGTAAAAAGACTGGGATCTCAATGAGCTGAATCCCAAGGACAGCAATCCTGCAAGATAAATGTGAAACTTCACCAAATCCATCAGTATTTACATTCTAGATCAAATCCCGGATCAAGGTGGGGGGAAGGTATTAAGGACCAGAGGAGGCCACGAGGATGATCAGGGGACTGGAGCACCTCCTGTATGAAGATAGGCTGAGAAAGTTGGGGCTGTTCAGCCTGGAGAAGAGAAGGCTGCGTGGAGACCTCATAGCAGCCTTCCAGTATCTGAAAGGGGGCCTATAAGGATGCTGGGGAGGGACTCTTCATTAGGGACTGCAGTGACAGGACAAGGGGTAACGGGTTCAAACTGAAACAGGGGAAGTTTAGATTGGATCTAAGGAAGAAATTCTTTACTGAGAGGGTGGTGAGGCACTGGAATGGGTTGCCCAGGGAGGTTGTGAATGCTCCATCCCTGGTGGTGTTCAAGGCCAGGCTGGTCAGAGCCTTGGGTGCCATGGTTTAGTGTGAGGTGTCCCTGCCCATGGCAGGGGGGTTGGAACTGGATGATCTTAAGGTCCTTTCCAACCCTAACTATTCTATGATTCTATAATTCAATGATTGAAGTCCTGAGTTAGGGACAGGCCAACTGGTTTTGAGCTGTTCTGACATCAGTTTCATGTGCAAATCTGGGCAAACAGCTTTATTTCACCTGTTTTTGACTACTCTTTTCAAAGCAGTAGCACCTTTCTGTCTCACAGGGGTGGGAATACAGCACTGCTTGTAGGGCACTTTATCATTACTGGTTTGGAAGTACAATAAATCCACCTGTTCTGATTATACAGGTAGCAAAGGCATCACATGGAGCTGGCGTTGAGGCTGTGCTAGAAATGACAGACTAGTAAGTCTAGTCCCAGATAACATGTTCTGATGCCAAATCCCTGCTTGGGCCATCCTGTTGTTTGTCTCTGCTATGCTTGGCTTTGCATCTGCGGTGCAGAGAAGTTCCACATAAGGGAGTAACCAGAAGTAAAACCCTCTAGTTTCTCTCCTTTATACAATTCCTTTTTGTCTGGAAGAGTTTCAGTTTAGCTCAGTCATTAGACTTTAATTCCCTGGAAAATAAAAAAAAGGAGGTTTGTTTTTGCTTTATACTGACAATATGCTGATGCTTGTCACTTGACTTGGCTGCACAGCACTTCCCATGACCCCAGTAAGATATTTTGGAAAGAATATTAAAACAAGCATAAATTAGCCCTGAAGGAGAAGCGTGCTCAGTAAGTGTGTGTTGCAAGCACTTACGTCAAGGAAGCTAGAAATCTTTGCAGATCTCTCCCCCCAATACCCTGTCATGAAGTAACTTGGTGAGGTGCTGACTGCTGACACAAAAGGACCTTGATGCTGTTTATGCAAGATCAGGTTGGCCTTCCTCTTAGCATTTACAGGGCCCTCATTGATCCCACATATTGCTGGAACAGAGGAGGCTTTGCTCCTGTCTTTTATGGAGCATTGCACATCTGGCTGGTACTGCACAACTGCCCCACAGCTGGTTGGCCTATTCATAGGGCACTGACAAAGCTGCGTGTGGTCAACAGTGTGTGTCCATCTTGGTCACAGACCAAAGCATATAGTTAACAAAACCAGAATGTGCGTGTTCCTTTTTTGTTCCATCTTGGCAGATTTGCTTATTTTTGCCAAAGGTTGCAGTACCAGATTGCTCAAAATGATTGATTAGTTTAGGTAAAAATAAGCAGGTTTTTTCAGCTTTCTATGTCTGAAATGTAGACTGACCCATTTTTTGATGCTTCTGCAGCCAGATGTTGCATATTGTTCAGGCTGGGATCCTAAGCAGAACAGCTACCAGTTACTGTTGGGTTTCCAGTCCACTCACGAAGGCAGAAGACCCTTTGGTGTGAGAGACACATGTCCAAGCCTCCTTTGCAAAGCCTGATGCTGAGGTGCTTCAGTCACCAGGCTGTTGTGCTATGCTGTTCCATTATGTTTTGTTATAGAAATGGTGGGATGGCTTCAAAAGAGAAGCCTGAGCGACACAGGTAGTATATCTGATGGCTTGGTAATTTGGGAACATCTAATGGGAAGGGTAACATGGGCCAGTAAAAGTACATGAACTTGGAATTCCCTAGTATATGATGAGCAGCCAGCACCAGCGCTACTCCACCATGGCTCACAGGGCTCTCCCATTGTCTCCACTGATGCTGCTCTACTTCATTTCCAATAACTCCTGAGGTCAGAGGAAGTGTGGTTCCATGGCCAGATGCCCATGCAGTACCACGTCTCTTCTGCACCCCCAGGAACAGTCTCTGCTCCCTCGGGAATCCAGCCATTTTGTCCAATTCTTTGGCTGTTGAACAAAATGCTCCCCAAGGGAAACGATTTGTTTTCCTCTTAATAAAACATTTCACTTCATCTGAAGCCAAATGTTTTCAACTTGCCAAATACTCCAAAATATGTCAGTCTGAGGGGAACACAACAGCACTTAGAATCATAGAATCCTAAAATAGTTAGGGTTGGAAAGGACCTTAAGATCATCCAGTTCCAAGGCCTCTGCCATGGGCAGGGACACCTCACACTAAACCATGGCACCCAAGGCTCTTTCCAACCTGGCCTTGAAAACCACCAGGGATGGAGCATTCACAACCTCCCTGGGCAACCCATTCCAGTGCCTCACCACCCTCTCAGTAAAGAATTTCTTCCTTATATCCAATCTAAACTTCCCCTGTTTCAGTTTGAACCCGTTACCCCTTGTCCTGTCACTGCAGTCCCTGATGAAGAGTCCATCCCCAGCATCCTTGTAGGCCCCCTTCAGACACTGGAAGGCTGCTCTGAGGTCTCCACGCAGCCTTCTCTTCTCCAGGCTGAACAGCCCCAACTTTCTCAGCCTGTCTCCATACTTCTTGGGTTTTAACTTTGTTTTCTCTCCTGTTCCATGGCTGGAGCCCAAGTGTGATGGGGAAGGGCTGAGGGACCTGGGGGGTTCAGTCTGGAGAAGAGAAGGCTCAGGGGGGACCAGATCGCTCCCTACAACTGCCTGACAGGAGGATGGAGCCAGGAGGGGCTGGGCTCTGCTCCCAAGGAACAAGGGATGGGACAAGAGGAACCGGCCTCAAGCTGCACCAGGGCAGGTTTAGATGGAGGTGAGGAACAATTCCTGCCCCAGAGGGTGCTCAGGCATTGGAACAGGCTGCCCAGGGCAGGGCTGCAGTCACCGTCCCTGCAAGTGTTCACACACCGTGGAGACGAGGCTTCATTGCCATGGGTTAGTGGTGGCCTTGGCAATGCTGGGGAACGGTTGGACTTGTTTATCTCAAAGGTGTTTTCCAACCTGGTTGATTCTATGGTTCTACGAAGAACAATATTAACTAGTGTCTCAGCCCACCTTATCTAATGCTGTAAAGGCAAAGCAGCAGAAGCGTGGCAGTGCAATCTCCCCTTCTGGGTGCAGGCAACCATGATAAATGCACTCAGGCTGATGGAGTGATTGTGTCTTCGGGTAGAAATATGTGTCCCCACTGACCCTGAGGGCTTGCTTGTGTTTGAGAGGGTGATTCACACCTGCCTGTTTGCTTCCCAGTGAAAATGAGAGACGAGGGGTTCCTGGGTTCAGGGCTGTCCTTAGGCCACGGGATGTATTTCACAACAGCATCTGTCCTTACAGCACCTTCCTCTCTACCCACTGACAGCCCAACAACTCAGTTCATGTACCCTGATGTGCTGCTGCTTGGGAAGTACCTGTGCTGTGTGAACAGTACCAAGTTACCTGTATTGCTTGAACAGTATCGAGCATCGCGGTTCCTGCTGCATGTCAGTGATCTTCCTCCAGACACCAAAGAAAGTTTCCAAGGATGGTTGTAGTGATGTTGTGGCTTCAGTTACTTCCCCCCCCCCGGCATCTGTTGCCTCTGGCTCTCATTTCCCAGCACCTCTGCGTGCAGGCATGATGCCTGTGTGTGTAATAGGGACACCTTCACCTCTGCCTCCAATGTCAAATCTGTGCGTTTCTCTCCTCATCTGTTATTCAGCCCATAATAATGCCCTTATCCTTCTCTCAAAGGCTAGAGAGGGGAAAGGAGGAACAAGCTGTCTTCTAGCAACCCAGGAACATAAAGCTGCAGCCGCAATTGCAGTTACTAAGTGCATAAAAGCTTTATTCCTTTGCCAGTGCACAGTCCCCATCCAAAGACAAAGCCCTGCTGGCAGCTGCCCCAGCCAGAGACATCTGCGTGGCACATCCCTTCAGGGGTGTAGAAAGGAGGGGATGATACATCTCTACTCTGCAATTAAGGCTCTCATTTTGTCGTTTTCATTCCCTCCTTGTGGATCTGGCACGGCACTTTGCTTCTTCCCATCTCCCACTCCCACTGCGGTGCTGTACAGTGCTTGGGAGCTCCCTCCTCTCTCTGCTGTCACCGTGTCCCCTGTCCCCAGATGCCCTAGCAGGGCTGGGTAACCTGCCACCACTGCTCAGCTGGTTGGATAGGTGCACAGGCTGCTTTCGGGATGTTCCTGAGCTGGTGTGATTCAAAGGTTTCAGAGGCTGAAGTCTGGAGAGACACTGAAAGAAGTCAGATCTACTGCACTTTGCTGTCCATTGCACCAATGTGTGTTGTAGGTTTTCTCTCTTCTCATCTGAAAGATGGTGTTGTACATCATAAACTGGTTTGGGTGGGAAAGGACCTTAAGATCATCCAGTTCCAACCCCCTGCCATGGGCAGGGACACCTTCCATTAGACCAGGTTGCTCCAAGCCCGTCCAACCTGGCCTTGAGCACTGCCAGGGAAGGAACATTAGTCACTTCTTTGGGCACCTTGTTCCAGTGCCTCACCACCCTCACAGTAAAGAACTTCCTCATATCTAACCTGAACTTCCCCTTTTTCAGTTTAAACCCATCACCCCTTCTCCTATCACTACAGTCCCTGATGGAGTCCCTCTCCAGCATCCTTGTAGACCCTCATCTTTCACCCTCCCTCCTAGTGCACTCGCAAAGACCACATCCAAGCAAAGCTGTATTTCTCAGCGTCCTAAATGAGGAGTCACCAGGCAGAATGAGTCACTAGTGCAATTTTCCATAGTTCAGTCAGAACTTTTAGGGCCTGATTTCGTTATTGTTGCTTACATTGAGGGGTTTCTTCCTGCGTGCTGAAATCAGCAGGATTACTTGTGTCACTCGGGGGGAAGGCTTTTAAAATGACACGGGTTGTTTTAGGTCAGGATTCGATTAGAGTACAGGAAGTGCTGGACAGGTAAACAGAGCTGGTGATGAAAGATGCCTTCACGCAACCTTTCCTCTTTCATGCGTGCTTTTGTGTTATTTGAGTGGTTTAGTAACTTCCTTGAGCTCTAGGTTGGGATGGAGAGGTGGGATTCAGTGGGCAACTATGAAATACTGTGTCTCTTATGGAAACGTGCAGCTCTTTGGAGAGCAGGGATTTGGATGCAGAGCTGGTCTGTAAGTTCTCTACCAACAAATCCTTACTCAAGACATGGAATAACTTCCCCGGACCATAAGAGCTCCAGAATAAAGCATTTAGGGCTTCAAATTACCCAAGAACTTGACGCCCTTTCCTCACACAACACAAGATGGATGTCTGCTCTTTCCCAGAATCACAGATCGTTCCTTTCCCCTCCCGTCCCTTCTTGTGTTAGAACCAACTCAGTCCCCCCAAAGGATTTCTTAGTATCTCAGCTGGTCTAACTTCAGAAATACCCTTGCACTGAAGCTTTCAGACCTACTGCATGATGTGATTTTTCTTTAGTCATGCCTTTCTTCTTTTCCCTTTCTATTTAAGTCCTTTTCGAACGCACAAACCCCCTCTTCTGCTTATTTTTGCCATATTTGCAGACTCACAAGCGTATCTGTTCTGTGTCTCAGCCAAATGGCAGAGGCAGCTCAGCTCTGACAGTCCAGCTCTGTCCCCTCTCTCCTGTTTGTTTCTCTTTTCTGAATTCCCACTTTGATGATGTCTTACTGGTAACGTGCTACCCGTAACGGAGCAAGAGTACCCCAGAGAACATCACCCGCAGTTCTCAACCAGGGCTGTCCCTCCTCTCCTTCAGGACATGATGTATTTTCCCAGTTTCTGTCAAAGTGAATTCTCTTTCAGAGCAGCATCCCTCCCCCACTACCCCAGATCTGACTTTACCAGGATAAGCTGAGGAAGGCTTTGACCCTGCCAGATCTAGGGCAAGAAGAGCCCTGGGGGACAGCAAATCGGGTCCTGGACCCCCATTGCACTTGCACCAGAGCACTGGCGAGTCAGGATGGTTGCTGTGCTCCCCAGTGAGCTCTGTCCTACTTCCTTCCCTTCCTTTATCCCTTTCTCTGTTCTTTTTCTCATGGCAGAAGCGGTTCAGCCCCTTTTTCTTGAGTCAGTAGCTTTTTTTGTATAAACTCAGCTCAGTCTTCCCACGCTGCAGGGATTTGTTTTCCATGCTGGCTGGGATATGGCTCCGCATGGAGACCTTCCTTTTCCTGTAACCCCTGAGAGGAGGGGTGAAATTGATAGCGCATATTCAAACATTTGGAGAGAGCGTATAATAATAACTAACAAATGATTACCAGAGGCCTCAATGTTCTGATTTTCAAAGCAATTAGATAATAGAGTAGGTCGAGAATGTGCCCGTCCCACTTTCCCATTTTCCGCTTTCCTTATGTCTTAGTTCTGTAGCGTTTAATCCTCATAATAGCTTATCCTTTGGGAGCAAGGATGAATCCCTCAAAACTAGTGTACTTAGAAGGCCTGGTGTAGCTTTTGCCTTTGGCTTTTCCCTTTGGCTTTACCTAACTGCAGAATCATAGAATAGTATGGGTTGGAAGGGACATTCCAAGGTCATCTAGTCCAACCCTCTGCAATGAGCAGGGACATCTTCAATTAGAATCCGTGTGAATATTCTCCCTGTAACCCACAGGACGTCTTAGCTTGTTTGCAGTAGAAATTGTTGAGTTTAAAGGCTGTGTTTCGGATGGAATTGATCCTGGTTAAGCTGAGGCACATGGGTGGTAAATAAGAATTACCTTTGCACATCATCCCAGCTCCTTACAAGCATCGATTGGTAGTGAGGCAGTAGCAACACGTAGGTGAATTCCAGAGCAGAGGAGAAGGGAAGGAAAGCAGGAGTTGAACAAAGGACAGGCCGGGTCATGGAGAATAGACTGGGAAAAGGGAAAACTTTTGCCACCCAGTTTAGCACAAAGCGAATGAGGGATGACAAAGGGGGCTAAGCACAGTTGAGCTCCTCTTCCCAGGTCTATGGGTGACGTCTGGGTCATTGGCAGGTCTCCTGGGACAGCAGCTGCCACTGCTTCCTCTTTGGCTCTCTGTGGATTCACAGCTGGAAAAGTCCCATGGACCTCTCAGTCTCCATCTGCTCTCTGTTTATATTGTGATGTGCTCTGCTGGGCCATGCATGCGATGCACCCATCAGAGTCTCTGCAGAGCAGACGTCTCTTGTGACTCGGTGTCACGTTATATGGGATGGGGATAAAGCTGCTGCCTCCTGCCAGGACCTCCACTGGCTCAGACCCCCCCTGAAAGCGCAACAGGCTCAGGTCAGGGGTTTTGCTGTTGCTGTATCCTTGAGAAACATCTACTCAGTGTCTGGGGTCTGTGGGGGCCTGACACAGAAGCTGTGCATGGGGCACCACCTTCTACAACATTTACAGGCAATAGCAAGCTAAAAGCCTTAGAGGAAAGGTTGCTCTCATGGAGCGAGTGCCCCAGGGCCAGGAAAGCCCCGGAGATGGGGCTGAGCTTGCCAAGTTCAAACGTTCATCCCAGGCTTTGGTATTGCCCTGACGTGGTTGTATCTGGACGGGGACTTTGGGCAGCTCCTTCTTGCTTGTTCTTGTCCAGGTTTTCAGGTGCCTGTCCGAGCCGTGACCTGTAATTTCAGGTCAGAGCCTGCCTCCATGACCCAGCCCACCCATGGAAAGGGAAGTGAAATTCCAGCATCTCTGTCTGCCTGATCTGCCTGGGTATTTGTTGAGTTCTCCCACACAAAATCCTCTGAGGAAAATCCTGGCTCCGGATCTCTCCGCCCTGCACATATTTCTTTTCCCTCTCAAAACAGACTTGATCGATGCTTAACCCAGTCTGACAGAGCACTTGAGCTTGGAGAACTGGCCTTTGCTGCAGTTTGTAATGAAACCCCAAACCAGCACCTCCTTGCTTGATTCCAAGCTGGGTCCTGCTCAGCTACCGGGTTCGAAGCAGCCCAAGCCAGTTGGGTTTAATCGCTGCAGACGCCATACTCTGTGCCATGGGATGCTCAGTGGAAAACAGGCTTTCATCGCTCATCCTCCCAGCAGACAAAGAGGAGATGGGTCCAGTGTCTCCCAAGGGCAGATGGCTTGGATGGAATTTGCAGGGGGAATTCTGGTGGAGCCGGGTTTGCAAAGAGGCCAGGCACATTCCTGGTGCGACGCTGTTGACGTCAGTGCCCCGTGCAGCATCGGATCCTCATCCGTGTTTTCTCCTGAGCTCACAGAGCCTGGCAGCTGCTTTGTGCTTTTGTTTCTGCAGCTGTTTTGCTGGTTTGGCTGCTTCCATAATTCCCCCAGTCCCTGGAAAACCCACCCGTGAGCCTGTCCCTGGGGCTCTGTGATTGCTCTGTTAAGCACACGCTTCCCAGATTGGCTTCCTCTCCCCAGACCAATACATCCGACCAATTATCCCTTTTGTTGGCGCTGGTTTGTCGTGAATACAGAAATCTGGGCGTTGCAATTTGTTCTATTCTTGAAAGTTCCAAAGTCTTTGAATAGCGATGAGCAGAAACAGCCTTGTATGAATTCAAATTCAGCCACGAATGGTGGCAGCCCCGCTGCCATGTAAAGCTGTCCCTCCCGAAAACATGAAGCTGCAGCAGCAGCAATCTGGGTGCTTCACATTAGCTGGGTGGGAGGCTGCCCCATTGCCCAGCGCTGCAGCAGGTACTGCTCATACTGGTACTGTGAAACACTGGTGAATTCTTGGGAGATTTCCCAGTGGGAAGGATGAAGGAAAACCACTGGGACGCAGAAGGGAAAAATGGATTTCCCTTACTGGAAGTGGTTTAGGAAGTGAAACATTGACCAGCACCTTCTCAATGCAGTGTCAGTCTAGCAGAGGAATTGCCACACTGGCTTAGACCAAGGGCTTATCATTGTGCCCAGCCTTTGTTGCTCCAGAGGACAGCATAAAACACTATTAAAATGGACATTGCGTAGCACCATGTTAATGATCACGTTTAACTATGCAAACTGTTGCTGTTTGCACAGATCTCAGCTGGACTTTTCCCATTCCCATTCCCATGGGCATTTTGTCCCAAGCAAGTTCTCAAGATGAGGGCTGTGCCTTTCAAATTCCTATGGAGCCAACTGTGGTCTGCACATTGTCACTCAAAACACTTTGCTTCAGCTCTATCTGTTTCAGTAGTGGGGGACAAGATCTGTTTTACACTTGGAGCTTCTTTAACTGGGTGCTCCCTGGGTCTTACATTGTAAAGTGAGGTCATTAGATGTCCCTAAATGATCTCTTCTGCACTTATGCTTGTGTCTGCCCTCTCATATCCCTGCTCACCTGCTTTGTCTCCTAAACAAACCATTTCTTTGGATCCCTCTCTATGTTTTCATATGGATAATTTTACAGTCTTCATCATTTTGTATTTTATTTTGGCTGTTTCTCTTGAAAAAGAAAACTAAACAAAGTTATTTCAGAGCATGGGCTGCTATCATTCCTATAATTCCATCATATTTTCAGTATTATCTTCATGATCTTTTCAGTAGTTAAGATCAGTTTTGACCGCTGCTGAAACTCAAACAATATATTGACTGCATCATTTGTAAACGGTTTAATTCTGGTTTTACAGCACCAGCAAAGGCAGTTTGCCTGGTCTCCCACTGCTGGGTTCTGTCTGCAAGTTACTACCTTCTGAGACTCATAGATTTCTTGATGTCAAGAATAAATGATGCGAATCTTAGTTCAGATACTTGTATGCTGACAATCACTGCTTATGCCAGACTTCCACCTGCTTTTTGATGAAATGGATATTTTGAATTTATCTGGATGAGCATTTGTATCCCAATATCACCTAATTATGGGGAAACAGGAAAAATCATTACAGCACCAGTTTATGTATCTGTGAGAGCAACTCATAGACATTCCTGTGTTCTAGAACAAATACGGCTGCAGTGATGTTCTGATTTCATGGAAAGTAAGCTAAAGCCATAATTCCTTGACAGAACGTAACGCGTTGACTCAAAGTCCAGGAAAACACTGTTATCTGAGGACACCTCTGGAATGGAAGCAGATCCTTTTGCTTCTGTCGTCTCCTTGACTCTGTCTTGAGGCCACAGCAATCAGGTTCTCACCCAGTGCTGTTTAATGGCAGATCTTAACCATGTTCTTTGGTGGCAGAAGCCACCATCACAGCTGCCATCTCATTGACCACATCAGAAAGAAAAGTGAAGTTTGAAAGAGAGATGGAGTTATTTGCCTTCTGATCTGCAGATGAAAGGTTGCATCCTTTCCTACTTGCCTTAAACTGCTGGTTTAAGAGTTCATGTTATTATTAAAGTAAATCTATTGGCTCTGGGGTTGCTCTTGGTGGGTCTCTGTTAGGTTTCTGCTCCAATATTGTGTAAGAATTAAAGTGACTTTTGCTCAAAATATTTGCTGTGGTTAATATAGAGAGGACCTACGAATCCAGATTCAGCCAGGGGTAGGGAAAAAGACCAGGGAGACATAATCATGCAGAAATGAAGGGAATTTCTATGACTAGAGGATTTCCCATAAAAGGCTGCACACTGTTACCTGCTTATTTCCATTTGTCTCCCTGGCAGGTCTTTCACATTCTTTTCTGTGTATCTTTTTCCCCTCTTCCTCTGCCCCCTCTCTCCCATCCCTAACATCTGTGTTTGAGTTAAAGCTGGACATAGCGGAAGAGAGATTTGGGTTCCCCTCTCCTCTTCCCCTCTGATCTCTCTTATTTATGTCTGTAAATGCTTTATTTGATGTACAGTTGCCAGAGAAATGCTGGGCCCAGCTCCAGGCTGTCTCATTTCTCCCTTCCATCTTGAGACATTCCAGATCGGACCAGCATGAACTTGCACGGCTAAATATTTAGGAGAAAGCAGTGAAGCTGTGTCACCAAAAAGCTCTGAATATCCCTCAGACTAAAATGAGATTATTTAGTATATAAAGAAAAAGATGTATCACACCTTTTCTATGAAAAAGATTGGGAAAGGCCTACACTTGAGCTACCAATCATTGTGATCAACACAGCATCTCTTCTGAGTCTCATATCAGAGGTAAGGTACCACCATACTCAACTCACATCTAACCCCTCAACGCTGAAAGGTCACAGTGTGGTGGGGACTTCTCACTCCAAACCCCTCCAAGCACTTCCAACTTCTTCCACTGAAGATCAGTGTCTTTGTGTTTCTTCATCTCTTTCCTCTTTCAGTACTTTCTATTAAGATATAGAGACATTATGGCCAAGCACGCTTCACGTGGAGCATAGGCAGTGTACTGCTCATCTTTGTTGAGACAAACATCGTCTGCTGCTACGGGTTCTGAATCTGGCACCAGAGACTTTGCCTGCAAAGGTTTCAGGGCACAAAGCCTGGAAAAAGTTGAGCCTCGGAGTAGCTTCTGGACATCAGCACTTGTATGAATCAAACTCCAAGCCTTCAGGTTGGCTCCATACAAGCAGCTCTTTCTTCTCCATTGCCATATGCCATGGATGTGACGGCAGTGGAGGAAACTGAAAGCAAAGGATTCTGGAGAAAGAGGTCCAATTTATCCTCAGTGATGCTGCGGTAGCTTCACATGGAGGTTTCTTCATGTCCAGATGAGTGAGACAAGACAAAGACCAGCTGCCTGTATGCGCTTGCCCTGCCTGGTAGTGGCTAAAGCATGTTGCATCTTCCAGTTCACTCCTCCCATAGTGAAGGTTTTTAACACTTCTCGAATGAAGAAAACACAACACTGCATTTAATCGGTTGGCACAAGGCCGTGAAGTGGTTTGGGAGAGGGAGGACAAACAGTACAAACCTGCTTCCAGCCTCTGCCCAAGACATGCTCAGCAACATCGAGTGTTCCCATTATGGGTTATAAGCAAGTATTAAAACAGGGCTGTCAGTTATACAGACATACAATATCTCTGCATCAGCCCAGCATTTCACTTGTTAGCTCGTTAGTCTTATGGGAAACATCTGAAGCTTGGTTATGCTTGAATTAATATTCCCAATGGATGAGAGGGAGGGAAAGGGAAAGCTAAGCTAGCAGCTTGACTGAATACAAATATGAAGTGAACCCTCTCTGCACTGCCATAGTCTGGATCTTTCGTTCAACTTTGTGATTGGTTTTCCTTTTCTTAATGCCTCAGCATCAAGGATATCAGTGTTTATTTATTCACATTTAAATAATGCATTCCTAGCTCTTGTGTTTGCAGTACAAAGCTCAAAGTGGAGCGAGTCTAAACTCACTGACATCCTGACAAACACCAAATGTCCTACCGCTTCTCAGAAGCTGGACCTTTAAGGTGAGTCCTGGAAAAGGAGAAGTCAGGATGACTGGTTTTGAATGTTTGCTCACTCAGTATCTTGATAATAAAATCTCTGGTAGAAAAGAGATGCTGGTTTTAACTTTTAGTTTTATTAATCAGAATGGGAGATACGCAAACCTCGGGGTATTCCGTATTTTTGTGTATATTAATATACACATTTTTCCAGTGGCCGATGGAGAAAAATCTATGAAAGCTGTACATAAAACTTCTTATTCCCTTCTTGCAAATTGCTCTGTAAATAACTACTATTGGTTTTGGACCAGAGGCCAGGCCTTGACCACTTAATCAGTGGATCAGCTGTGTTTTTTCCCCAGCATCACCTGGGAGCATGTGGCACGCTCTTCACGTGGGACAGGCACGTGGCTTGTACCTGGGTTTGGAAGGAAGGCAGCAATGATTTCTCACTCTTCCACCAATGGCTTGGAGCACGAGAGAGTACCTGGTGATGCAACACAGCTAAGAGGTGACTTCTGCTTTGGAGCTCTTCCACGCCAGTGCCTTCTGCTCCTGGAGACATGTAAGTAATAGATGATGCTGCCTCCTGGGTACCGAGCAACCACTGCTGTTTAGCAAAGCCCCTGCTTCAAAGGTTAGTAATGCAGATGAGATCTGGAGTGGTTAAAACTAGCTACTACTATTAAAGCAGATTAATGTTAGCTTAAATAGGCTCTGGTGCTTTCTGGAAGAGGCATCCTTACCTCTGCAAAGAGGTTTGAGATATGCTGACGAGGAGAGCTGGTTTGGAAATCTGTGCTGTCTCTCTGAACATAACTATACTCTGAATTTAGTGATGTTTAAGGAGTTCCATGGAGATAGAGTGAATGAAATCCCATCCATCAGGCTGGGCACAGGCAGAACACCCTTCCATGTATGCTGCCTCTGCTTGCCAAAATACGGCTTGCTTCCAATTGGAAAGAGGCAGGTTTCCTTGTGGGACAAACAGCCTATTCCAGTCATGACCTCTGGGGCAGCAACACGCTTAATGGTTTTTCTGTGAGGTATTCATCATTTCTAAAAAACTGGCTGGAAATGCAACTAATTTCCTTTGTAAAAATTACTGTAATTTGGGTTATTGCTGAACCAAAACAGTTTGAGTCAAACTGAAAAACAGGAAAGTAGGGGGAAGAAACATGGCGATAATGCACATATTTGAAAGGGCACGTTTAGGTGTGTCTTCCTTGGTAATTACCCTATTCCCTTGCAATGGATCCAGAACTGCAGAGAAGGGCTGAAGGGACACAAACTAAGTCTGGCCAGTAAGATAACTTTTTAAGGGTAGACTCATATTTGGGTTCAGTTAAAGCAAAGTCTCTTACAAGTGGGGAAGATGCGGTCAGATGATAACAGGACAGACCGAAAGGATGAGAATTGGGAATGTCATGTGAAGGCTCTTGCATGTAAGACTTTGATAGTGCTGCAAGTGAGATCAAGCTTCCCTTCTCCCACCTATCCTCAATATAGATTCATAGAATAGTTAGGGTTGGAAAGGACCTTAGGATCATCCAGTGCCAACCCCCTGCCATGGGCAGGGACACCTCACATTAGTCCATGTCAGCCAAAGCTTTGTCCAACCTGGCCTTGAACACTGCCAGGGATGGGGCAGCCACAGCTTCTCTGGGCACCCTGTGCCAGTGCCTCAGCACCCTCACAGTAAATAACTTCTGCCTTAGATCTAACCTGGACTTCCCCTGTTTCAGTTCGAACTCATCACCCCTGGTCCTATCACTACAGTCCCTGATGAAGCAGTTCCCTGTTTGGAGTCTTGCCAGCTGAATTTCCTTCATCTCTTGCAATCACCCACCAGTTTCAAGCTGTGCAGCGATGATGGGGTGGCACAGGGAAAGCTTCCTTTGTCAGCTGAGCATGACAGGCCCCTTCTGGCTGTATTCAGGGCACGAGGACCCTGACTCAGTTCACTGGCACTGCATTTACCTCCTGTTTTAACAACTTACAAAACCCAAGCAGATTCTTTTGCTCCCACCACGTCCTCATAGCTGGAAAATGATGTCAACATGTCTGCAGCAAGGACTGGTGCTGGGCCTCAACTTGCCAGAGGTGTATTAGCTTTGGAAAGAGAGGTCTCAAGTATTCCCTCAGGCTCTGCGATGGAATTTGCTGTGACAGTCTCGTTAGGTTAGGAGGTGATCTCTGAAGAAGCCCTCTAGTCTTTGCAAGCCTGAAGGTAGGGGTTGGAAACCACAGTTAGCATGGAGAGGGACTCTTCATCAGGAACTGCAGTGACAGGACAAGGGGTGATGGGTTCAAACTGAAACAGGGGAAGTTCAGGTTAGATATAAGGAAGAAATTCTTTCCTGAGAGGGTGGTGAGGCACTGGAATGGGTTGCCCAGGGAGGCTGTGAATGCTCCATCCCTGGTGGTGTTCAAGGCCAGGTTGGATGAGGCCTTGGGTGACATGGTTTAGTGTGAGGTGTCCCTGCCCATGGCAGGGGGTTGGAACTGGATGATCTTAAGGTCCTTTCCAACCCAAACTATTCTATGATTCTCCAAGGCACTGACATCTGATTGCACTGACATCGGGGCCACTGAACAGCTAAACAGGCTGTCACTTGAAGAGCTACAATTATTTCCTTACACGCGTTAAGAACGTTTTGTGAAGTTCCCTACCATGAATCACTGTTTAACAACAGCTCAGTAAACACCATCCAGTCAAAATGACAGCGCACGGCACAGGTTGAACCGAGACTGAGGTCTCAAAGAAAAGGCTTGCCAAAACCCTGCAAAACAAACCCAACTTTTCCCTCATGCAATAAAACACCCATCAGCCTCCAAGAAATCAGCCTCTGCAGAACCTTCTAGCAATGGCTGTGAGTTCTGCATGTTTTCTTCCACCCCAGAAGATGACTGATAACCAGTGCACACGCTGCCCTTTAAGTACCGCAAGGCAGGCACGTGATCCTAACCAAGGGTGCAAGGACACGGCCTTTGATTGGGAAAACCTTGGATTCTCACACATGCTTTTCTAGGAGCTCTTTGATGCAATCTGAGTCTGAGGAGCACGCCTGACAAGGTAAACAAACACCAAAGGGAGCACTTCCTCAGCCTTTTGGCCAGAGTTATAACTGTGGCTGTGTCCAGGATCATAAGGCAAAATCTGACTGTCCACCACCCCGTTTCTGTTGCTGCTACCCAAGCCCACAGGTAAGAGCAAGATACGGGTATCTTACTCCAACTGTGTTTTGCCTCAGCTCTAAGGTATGGGGAAGTATTTCTGTTTGCTTTAGCCAGTGGTATAGTTCATTTCTGGGGGATTCTAGCTCTGGTTAAATGGCACTGCTGTTATCATGGGGTACTGAGCTCGGAGAAGAAAGCAAGCATCTCTTGGGTGCCATGGTTTAGTGTGAGGTGTCCCTGCCCATGGCAAGGGGGTTGGAACTGGATGATCTTAAGGTCCTTTCCAACCCTAACTATTCTATGATTCTATGACCTCTTGCTGGTACTTCTCCCCACATGTGCTTTTTGTCCTGTGACAAGTCACTGAATTGCTCTGTGCCTCTCTTTCTTGGATCTAAGTGGCAGCAGGCTGTATGACTGTGTTGTAAGGTTACAGTCATAAACCCCAGTGAGGTATTTGCCTAATCTACAGCAGAAAACAACATTGGGATGACCAAGAGCTATATTTTTAACAGTCATTTCCTCCCCTCTGCCAATTTGGAACTGGACCAGTACAGTGGGATGATGTTAGTCAACTCAGCTTATTTGGCTGGTAGAATACACCAAATATTGGGATGGAGAAGCTGCATGTTGGACCAAATCAACTCCTGATCAGCTAGATCCAATTAACTTTATGGCAGCCTCCTGGATGGGTCTGCAGATCCACTCCACTACAGGGAAAGAGCAGAAACTAGGGGATCTGGCAGAGGTAAGGAGGTCAAACCTGGCATTGCAGGGATGTGGTTGCTCTGCTTTGAGGACTGGGTTGGCTCAAGACCAGTGTTGGAGGGAATGGACCTCTGATAAATTGGAGCTGGTTTTGTGTAGCACTGCTTGGCACACGGGGCAAGCCAAGCATTGCTCAGGCACTGCTTAGATACACGTCTTCATGTTCACTTGATGAAGCCCAGCACTGAGGGAACTGCCTGAGACAGATGCAGAAGGGTTAGGAATAATTTCTGAGATAGTGTGGAAAATGGACGAGATCCCAAAATGTAAGGAAAGGGTGCACGTAATGATGGTCTTTCAAGTAAGGAGAGAAGGAGGTGAAAAGGACTGGGTAGGAGCCCCCCCAGTGCCAATTCCTGGAAAACATGGAACAAATGAGCTATGTGTAAGTATACAGAAGATAACAGGGTGATAAGTTGCAGGCGCGCAAGCCTGTCAAGAAGCAATCCTGTCAGAGCAGCCTGCCTTCTGTTTTCTGATGGAGTGACCAACCAGGGGAGAAAAAGGAGTTGCCCTGTATTCCAGCTGGGGTAAGGTTTTCAGTGCTTCGTCACACCACACTCGTAAACCAGCTATGGATATATAGCCTAGGTGAAACTTGTGGAATATGGGTGCACAGCCCTATGGAAAAGCCTGTTCACTGCTCAGCCCTGGGAGCTTTGCACCAGATGGGGAGGGAGTAATGAGGGGACTGCAGGATCTGTCCCAGGTCAGTCTTGTCATTAATGGCTTTGTAGGTGCAGCAGAAGCAATGCTTATCAAGTGTGATGGCAGTGTCGTGCTGGTGGGCATGCAAGCACGTGGGAGAACAGGGGCAGAATTCCAAGGGGTCTTCAGGTGCTGGGGTACCAAATGGGAAAGTATTCCATATGGACAGGCACCAAATAGGAAGGAATAATCCACAGCACTAATACAAGGTAGGCAACAGCCTGCATGGCAGCAGGTAGGGAAGGTTTTAGTGGTTATAAAGCATCACAACAGGAATGTTCTTCAAATGCTTTGCTACTTGGTAAGAGACAAACATCTTAGGACAAAAAGACGTGAAGATAGTCTCTGGAACAGCCTCCTTCCTCTGCTTAGCACTGCTTAGCACTTGGCTGGAGTGTAACACCTCATTGTGAATGCCAGATTGCCCAAAAGCGGTAGATTTGGTTAAGAGAGTTGAGAGAAGTACAAAACTAATCAGAACTCCAGAGAAGTTCTTCTCTGCATCTGAGTTTGCTGAGGATGCTGTGTGCTAACCTCAGCTTGCTTTGGAAGAAGAAAGACAGTCTTCTGTCAGTGGTAGGTAGGACAAGAAATCTCCCTTATGGAGCTTATGTTGCAGCAAGGGAGGTAAGTGTCAGCATTAGGGAACACTTCTCATGCCAAACGTAGTGAAGCACTGGACAGATTGCTTAGGGAGGCTGGGAGCTTTTCATGGGAGATTTCAAAACCTTTGCATCTTCAAGGCATGATGTCATGATAGTGACACAGGTAGAGATGGAAACAACAGGAGGGAACAACAGGGAACCCAGAGATTGTAACTGTGAGAACCAGGCAAACCTTTGCTCGAAGAAGTTCCCCTTCCAGTCTCAAGCTGTTGGTAATCTTGCTGTGGAATGGACCAGGCATTCTGTGCCAGACAAGTGGCAGGGGTAGGAGAAGTCACTGAAGAAGGAAAGAGATGCTTAGCAGCCCTTTTAGAAACAAAGGCAGCTGCAGCACCTGCACTCTTGTGTTGACTCTTTCTGCCTAATTTTATTCTCCAATACTAATGACATGTTGCACAATTATCAGGACAGGAGGATCCTCTTCCCTGGCCTCAGTTTAAGTGTCTGAGGGCCACTGGTTTTAAATAGATTTCAGGTTCTGGGTCCATGTGGGAAATTGGAATGACATGGTTTAGTGTGAGGTGTCCCTGCCCATGGCAGGGGGTTGGAACTGGATGATCTTAAGGTCCTTTCCAACCCAAACCGTTCTGTGATTCTATGATTCATAAGGGGCTTATAAGAATGCTGGGGAGGGACTCTTCATTAGGGACTGTAGTGACAGGACAAGGGGCAACGGGTACAAACTTAAACAGGGGAAGTTTAGATTGGATATAAGGAAGAAGTTCTTTGAGGGTGGTGAGGCACTGGAATGGGTTGCCCAGGGAGGTTGTGAATGCTCCATCCTTGGCAGTGTTCAAGGCCAGGTTGGATGAGGCCTTGGGTGCCATGGTTTAGTGTGAGGTGTCCCTGCCCCTGGCAGGGGGGTTGGAACTGGATGATCTTAAGGTCCTTTCCAACCCAAACTATTCTATGATTCTTTGACTCTATGATTTCCAGTCTGGAGAACTGAATTCCATCCCAACCACTTCTGTGTTTCTTTCCCTGACCAACTTTTTTACCTATAAACTACTCTGAAGGGAAGATTTACTCTTAGCAGCATTGACAAATATCTACTCGATATCTCAGATCTCTATTGTATGATTCTCTGTGCTATTCTAAACCTCCGGTTATGTCTCCTTTCCAGACAGCAATCAGTGTGATGTGGTTACTGGAATTTAAATGTTAGCATTAAATTGCCGCTAGCCCTTACTTAAGGATGTACTTCAAGCAGCTGAAACCCCTCCCCATCATCCACTCCACTGCACAGCGATGATTTCCCCATCCTGTTCTCAGGAAGTCTGCATTAAAATGGTATTTAAAAACTAGGATTTCTCTTCAGGGCCACATCAGGTTCAGACAAACACAGCGGAGCTGGAGGAGGCACCAAAGAGTTGTGCAGCTCAGGCGGCTGACGTTACCCAGTTCAGCAGGACCCATGTCCCACAGGGTCTTGGGCTGTTTCCTGAGTGTGCTTAGTAGTTACACAAGGATAATCAATGTTCCTGAGGGCAATTACTGACTTTTTAAGGGCAGCATCACTGGAACTCTTGCACAAGCTGGGGAGAATGAGGGAAGGGGAATGGAAAGGTCTCCAGCTCTCATCCACTGATTGCAAAGGAAAGCTTAAACTTAAAAAAACCCCACAACAAAAGCCACCACCACCAAAAAAACCCCAAACCTGATGATTTATTAGGAGTTACTAAGAAAGGATAAACAGCACTGACAATGTGTGAGGGGAACATTCCCTTTTGAGGGTTATACTTAGTTTGAGAAAGCAGGAGCTGAGCTGAATCATAGAATCATGGAATGGTTTGGGTTGGAAAGGGCCTTAAGATCATCCAGTTCCAACCCCCCTGCCATGGGCAGGGACGCCTCACACTAAACCATGGCACCCAAGGCTCTGTCCAACCTGGCCTCGAACACTGCCAGGGATGGAGCATTCACAACTTCCCTGGGCAACCCATTCCAGTGCCTCAGCACCCTTACAGTAAAGAATTTCTTCCTTAGATCCAATCTAAATCTCCCTGAAAGTTTCAGTTTGAACCCGTTACCCCTTGTCCTGTCACTACAGTCCCCAATGAAGAGTCCCTCTCCAGTATCCTTGTAGCCCCCTTCAGACACTGGAGGCTATTCTGAGGTCCCCATGCAGCTTCTCTTCTCCAGGCTGAACAGCCCCAACTTTCTCAGCCTGTCTTCTGATGCTGCCTTTGTAACCCTCTCCTCCAGGCAAGCAGTGATGTGAGTTTTGTAGCCCCAGATACAAGGCTACCAGCAAATGTTAGCATCGTTTGTTACTCTCAGGCCTGGCAGAGCAGAAAAGGAGGTCAGGATGAGGACGATGACCTGCAGGCAGAGCAGAAAAGGAGGTCAGGATGAGGACGATGACCTGCAGCCAGTGCAGGGAGGCTGGAGCAGAATAGCTGCGGGGCTCTGGTACATTAGGGCTGAGTTGCACTGGCAGAACCCTGTGAAAACCAAGGGCGTCCATAGCAGTGGGTGCTGCTGGCAGCATTACAGCTCCATGGGGAAGTCCTCTTTATGTACGTGATTTCCCACTGTATATAAATAATTTACCCTACACCAATGGCCCTCCCTCTCAGTTACAAAAGACTCAGTATAGATGAACAGGTCTTGCTGGTGACACATTTGAAGTATCCTGCTTGGCTTTCAGTGATGCTGCAGGAAACAGAATCCCAATTTCAGCTCATCGTTATTTCGGACAGAAACGGTGTAAATTCCTTATTGCTATAAATGAAAACACAGAAGAAATCTCACCCGTGGTATTATCTAGGAATTTAATCCCAACTGCTTTGGGATCAATCAGATCAAACATGGCAGTGTGTGTGCCTATCTTTAGCATCAGACAGGGCAGCTAGCTCTTTCCCTTGCCTTTGGCTTTTCTCTTTTAAGGCAAACGTGACATCTTCAAACTAGAGGGACAGAAAACCTTATGGCAACTGGAGGGCACAGCCCAGCCAGCCATGGAGAGGGAGATGAGCTGATGCCTGCTTTTGTTGTGTCATTACTTGGGAATCTCATGTCTTGTATTTACTTCAGCGATGCAATGTTGGTGTTGGTGTCTGCTGATACTGTAGAGCAATAGAGCAACACATCCATCGCTGCAGGTCCTGTTTTAATATCCCTTTCAGGACCAAGCGTAATACAACCAAAGCGCACAACTTCCCGTGACAAAAACAGCGACTTTATCTTGTCAAGCTGAGATTTTATGATCTGCAGATGTGAGTTGGAGGCCACAAAAGGGGCTTGGGGGTTCTTGGCTCGTCTTCTGTGCGTTCTGAAATGACCCACGTTGTTTTCTGGCAGCAGAGAGGGAGGAAGCAGTTGCCTTTCTCTTTGTAAAGAACTCACAGTGCAGATCCCAGCAGCAATGGCCAAACCAGAAAGAAACCAAATAGAAATGCATGACCGGCTAACATAAACAGCGTGTCAAGAGGGAAGCAGCTTGGAGTGCTCATTCCCCAGCGAGAGCCAGTACCTCTTCTTTTCCTCCACTCTCTCCAATGTGATTTTCCCTTGCAATCCTCTTCCACTGTCAGTGCCCATTCAAGAAGCTGCAAGCAGAGGTCACTTCGTTGGCTTACCAAGCCATGCGTCCTTCATGGTGAAGCCTCTCAGGGTTTCTTTCCCTAGGGCAATGCAAAACCTCTGTGGTTAGAACCAGCCCTGCAAGGAAATTCAATGTACACGTGAATGTGCCTTTGCTTGCCTTGGTAGAGGTGTTGCACAGGTCCTGAAGCACTGCAAGAGCTTTGCACGTTGAATGATGGTGTTATAGGGAAAGTTAGATTTACTTACCCTAATAGACACATTGGGTTTGATTTATTGCCCATGGCATCAGCCACTGTTATTCACCCTGAAGAAGAAAACACAGACCCTGTCACTCTCTAGTTAACTGTGGCGTGCTCATCAGTTTAGCCAAAGTGCAATCTGAATTGGTCACTGTCTCATCTGCAGCACAGACACTGAGTCACAACTTAACAGATGTTGTACTATGGCAGCTGAACCTACCGGGATTTAGATAGCTTTGAACGACAGAATTAGTCTCTCTTCGTTTTAGCCCTGCCCAGACCTGCAATTGTAGAAGTAAGCTTGGTCATACGAATCTGGACCCATTTTCTTTCTTGAATCCCTCTAATGTATGAATTTAGACACTATTCACATTGTTTGTTATTAGTCATGGGGTTAGCCAGCGCTTAAAACACACCCAACCCAATCACTGCCTCCTGCTCCAGGGAATACCATTAACCAGTTGCATGGGATGAGTAAGCAGGCCTGGCCCTTACCAAAGCAATTTGCACAGAAAGTGGGAAAAACACAGTTTCTCAGGGTTTGTGTGGATGTTGCATTGATGGTGAGGGTGGAAACCACAACACTTCCCATAGCTCCTTCTGTCCACAATGGGACAGGTCCTGTGGATCTGCCCAGAGTTTCACAGAGAATGGAACATAGAATGGTTTGGGTTGGAAAGGACCTTAAGATCATCCAGTTCCAACCCCCCTGCCATGGGCAGGGACATCTCACACTAAACCATGGCACCCAAGGCTCTGACCAGCCTGGCCTTGAACACCACCAGGGATGGAGCATTCACAACCTCCCTGGGCAACCCATTCCAGTGCCTCACCACCCTCACAGTAAAGAATTTCTTCCTTAGATCCAATCTAAACTTCCCCTGTTTAAGTTTGAACCCATTACCTCTTGTCCTGTCACTACAGTCCCTGATGAAGAGTCCATCCCCAGCATCCTTGTAGCCCCCTTCAGACACTGGAAGGCTGCTCTGAGGTCTCCACGCAGCCTTCTCTTCTCCAGGCTGAACAGCCCCAACTTTCTCAGCCTGTCTCCATACAGGAGGTGCTCCAGTCCCTGATCATCCTCGTGGCCTCCTCTGGACTTGTTCCAACAGTTCCATGTCCTTTTGATGTTGAGGACTCCAGAACTGCACACAGTGCTCCAAGGGAGAGCAGAGGGGCAGGATCACCTCCTTCGTCCTGCTGGTCACGCTCCTCTTGATGCAGCCCAGGATACGGTTTGCAATGGTTGTTTCTGGTTGGCATGCTCTTTAATCAGTTAAAAAATTGACACTTTGGGGGAAAAAAAGGAGTAATTTGTCCCAGAAAATCCAGGTGCTTAATAACCAAACTCTCCTTTACTTCTGCAGTTTTCCTTGTCCAACTCTGCTTTACAAAAGGTTTTTAAGACTGTCCTACTGCCCTCTGTGGGCTTTACTGTAAAATACCATAAATAATCCTTTGGGAATGTGTTGGGAACATGAGTCCCTCAGAAACTTTTACTTCTCTCATGTCCAAGTGCTGAAGCTGCTTATTAAAATGATGTCTTCATTTAACAAGGCAAACTATACTCCTGCTGTGCCTGCCAATGCAACGAGAAGCCTGAGACAAGGCATCTGTAATGGTTGTTGGGTCTTACTCTGAAAGGCAGTGAGATATAAGCCCATCTCCAAAGAGAGAGGTGGAAGAGCTAGTACTGAGTTAGGAAGGAAGATCCTGGTACATATGAGATCCTGCCTTAGTTTTGGTTTAGGTGCTTTACTTCAGTCTTCACTTTGTGGTCTTCAGAGGGTTTTTGCAGGAGATTGAGTGGATAATCAGCATTACTGGTAAGATTTACACATCAAAACCTCTCTGTGAAGCATAAAGGGGGTTTTCCAGCACTTCTCTACAATGGTCAGTTTGTAAGGAATGTAAAAGTAAACATTGTTTGATGGCTTCCACTGCTCAGTGCCCCTTGGCAATGGGGGAATGAGATGCAGAACAGCAAGTGCCTAGGGGAGCTCTTCCTATGGCCAGGGCATCAGCTCATACCCAGCAAAACCAACAGAATGGAGAGTTTGATTTTGCTGTGGTGTGTCAAATAACGTGGCAGAAATCTCACATTTAGTTATAATACCTACTAAAGTAGGGAGACTTAAGAATGGTTTTGTCACAAAAGCCTGTTTGAACTTTCACTTCTAAGCTGCAATTACAGCAAAGGAGTTTTATCAGTGTCATCTGTAGGAACGAGACCTTCAAGTCAGTATGGAAACAGGCATCAGATAGTTGTGGCTTCATTGAATCACAGAATAGTTTGGGTTGCAAGGGACCTTCGAAGCTCATCCAGTTCCAATCCCCCTGCAATGAGCAGAGACATCGTCCATTGGATCGGGTTGCTCAGAACCACGTCCAGCCTGGCCTTTAATGTCTCCATGGATCACAGTGCTGCTGGGCTTGAAGTAAAGGGCTGCCAGCAGGCACTACACATCCCAGGGCCGTAACCTTCCTCTGACCCACAGCACTGCAAGAGTCAAACCAGCATCCTTTGCCCTGTCAGAAGCTACTGAAAAGAGCTGTGCTTTACCCGACTGCAGCAGAAACTTCCTTTTATCCTGAACTGTGGAGAGCCATGCACTGAGCTGGGAAACAGCCTATGGGCAACTGACCCTGCAGTTAAATCTCTCACTGATGCATTCATAGCCTGCCAAGGTCCCCCTGCTCACACGCGCTCCTTCCCACCCTGGGTTTCCATGAAATCCTTACGTAGGATACAGACCCAGCTGGAGGAAGGGCTGGAGCACCCTCTGCAGGGACCTTCATCCCATCACCGCATCAGCAGCCGAGTGCCTGCCCAAACCCCTCCATCCCACTGCATCTCCTCCTGCAGAGCCGCAATGGGCATGGGCTGAAAGACCAGACAGGTTTGGCTTAGCAAAGCTTCCGCTCAGGTTGTTTCAGCAGTGGGAATTGATAAATGCCCTCTCTGCAGGGAGGGGGATGTGAATAGCTTTCTTTGGGAGAGGGGTAGAAAGAGTGGTTGCGGAGATGCTAACCTGAAATGCTGCTTGCTATTAGCCATCCTCTTTGCAGCATGAAGGCCTCTCTCATTTTAAGGCTATTAATAATAATAATAATAATAATAATGATATAAAAAGCTGCTGCAGTTACAACAGAAGAATTTATTGTTACCATCTGACATTTAACCGAGTGGCAAATCACTTTCTGCTTTTATGAGTTTTCCCTACCAAAACCACCGTGATGGTTGACACATTTCCCAGCTGAAGGCCTGCTATTCCATGGGCCCTTTCCACTCGGCTTGGAGATGTGCTGTAAGTAAAGAGAAGTATGGCTCCCAGGGCTTTCGTTTCAGTGCCTTCTGCGGCCATGGAGCTAGACTCCAGATTTAATGGAAATGTGAGCATCAATGCTTAGGGCATGGCAGGAGAGCACAGTCTCCTGCTCTGATGGCCTGCAATGTGCAGGGCAAGCACTGTTGTCCAAGAATTAGCTGATTGTTAACTAGCTGTAGCATAGTCTATAGAATAGATTAGAACAGAATAGATTAGAATAGAATATAGTCAAATAGTTAGGGTTGGAAAGGACCTTAAGATCATCCAGTTCCAACCCCCCTGCCATGGGCATGGACATCTCATATTAAACCATGGCACCCAAGGCTCTGACCAGCCTGGCCTTGAACACCACCAGGGATGGAGCATTCACAACTTCCTGGGGCAAACCCATTCCAGTGCCTCAGCACCCTCTCAGTAAAGAATTTCTTCCTTAGATCCAATCTAAACTTCCCCTGTTTAAGTTTGAACCCGTTACCCCTTGTCCTGTCACTACAGTCCCTGATGAAGAGTCCAACCCCAGCATCCTTGTAGCCCCCTTTCAGATACTGGAAGGCTGCTCTGAGGTCTCCACGCAGCCTTCTCTTCTCCAGGCTGAACAGCCCCAACTTTCTCAGCCTGTCTCCATACAGGAGGTGCTCCAGTCCCTGATCATCCTCGTAGCCTCCTCTGGACTTGTTCCAACAGTTCCATGTCCTTTTCATGTTGAGGACACCAGAACTGCACACAATGCTCCAAGTGAGGCCTCACGAGAGCAGAGCAGAGGGGCAGGATCACCTCCTTGAATAGATACATCAAGTTATGTGGCACCTCCACTTTCGTCACTAAAATAGGTGCAACGTACAACCCAGTTCAGAAAATGAAGCCTTCCTTTCTGGTTTTGCAGCTGTCAGTGGCTTGCACTGTGCACACTTCAACACCATCACTTGGGGAACACAGCTCCTGTTAGTGCTCTTCCATCTGAATTGGAAAAGCAGCTCAAAGAACTGGCAGCTCAATCACCTCTGTGATAGAACAGCGCTGATATGATTGTTCTCAATGCTGTGTGTGCCTGACACATGATTGCAGGGGAAGCTGTTAATTCTATTTAAAACATCAAGTTTCCACTTCACGTGGCATAAAAAGGTGGAAACAACTGAACCCTGAACAATACCTCAAGGTTTATTATTATTGTTTTATGTCATGAATCTAGGTTCCATCCCTTTCAATACTTGTCTTTTGAAACAGTGGCTCTTTCTGAAGCCAGGGCATATGTCAAGTTACTTCTGAGAATGCTCTGCTGCTCCCTGGCTAAGTTATGGCCTTCAGGTATTCCAGGCTGCAGCCAGGCTCTCTGAAAGGCTTCTAGAGAGGCTATGTCGTGCTGCCTTTAATCTATTTATATTTACTATTAAACCTCTATCATCAGTGGCTCTATTCATTGTTGCCCTGGTCTTTGTGGACTCCAAGTACACAGCCAGCGTCAATGTCCTTACATTACATAGAACATAGAGTGCCTTTGCCATGAAAAGCCCTAGGAAAGGAAAAGCACATCTTTCTTATGGGGGTGTGGAAATACAAGCTCTAGTTAAGCAGACCACTAGAAAGAATCCAAACTAATATCTAATCATAAGTTATATGGAAAGGAAAAGTATAAGTTATATATCAGGAAAGGTGGTATCATTTTTTAAAGCTAAGTCTTGTCTTTTTTGTCCATAGAGGCAGTATTCAAAGTATGTCCCAAAATCTAATGAAAATCAAGATTATTATTTCCATTTCACAGAAATGGAATCATACAGGCCAGGAACGAGCTATTAAAATCCAGGAGGAAGTTAACAAGAGCTGGGTAAAACCCCTACAGTGCTGCAATGGAGCAGATCTTTTGATCTAAAAGGAAAATCATGGACCTAGTATGTGCTTCACAGCCTGTCCACTTGCCTGTACACAGCCTGTACACTTGCCCGTACAGGATGTGGGCACACTGTGTTCTGTTCTGGTTTTTCTCATAAGTGACTGGTTTTATGCCCATATTCTGCTTAGGGCTCAGGCCTTATTCTGCCAGGCTCAGGGCTGGACTGAGATTTCCATACCAATGGGTCACCAGCGCGGCTTGAAGCCATCTTCGTGGCTGACGCAGCAGAACAGCTCTGTGAAGACCTGAGTTCTGCCATCACAGACCCCTGTAGGGAGTTTGACCTGGTGGCACAGAGGGAAAGCAGGAACTCCTGTATTCATTCTCTACAGTCCCTCCAGTTTTGTTTACAATGAGGACAGTGAAATACTGGCATAGGTTGCCCAGAGATGCGGTGGATGTGGCATCCCTGGAAGTGTTCAAGGTCAGGTTGGATGGGGCTTTGAGCTTCATCTAGATGAGGTTATGCAGATGTACTTGATCCCTGTTAATTTAGGTGCTTCAGGAAGGCAGCAATAAAGGGTTCAATGGGACACAGGACAAGGCGCAGGAAGTTTTCTTGGGTATTAAGCCAAAACCCCCAAATTCTGATGATGTGCAACACACACCCAGAGAGGCTGTGAAATTCAGGGAGATACTTGAACTGAAAGAGTTAGCTTATGCATTAGAAAGATACTCTTCACTATGAGGGTGCTGAGGCGCTGGCACAGGGTGCCCAGAGAAGCTGTGGCTGCCCCATCCCTGGCAGTGTTCAAGGCCAGGTTGGACACAGGGGCTTGGAGCAAGCTGCTCTAGTGGAAGGGGTCCCTGCCCGTGGCAGGGGTTGGAACTGGAGGAGCTTTAAGGTCCCTTCCAACACAAACCAGTCTGGGATTCTGTGATCCTATTGAGGGATGCAGCAGACGATGGGGGACACCTGAAAACATTTAACCCACACAACAAACCGGTGTGGGCTGATAAACAGAGGAACGAACGGATGCAACACCTGCTCCCTCCAGCCCCGCTCCTTCTAAGCTCTAAGACAGCCCAACTGGATGCACAGCCCCAGGGGCCGCAGGCAGCGACTTGTCCCCGAGGCCCGCCCGGGGCGGGGGGGGAAACACAAACACCGGCTGCTGCTGCTGCGCACCCCGAGCGTGCCACGGCTCCAGCCAAGACACGGGCGAGGGTCCCGGCGGCGATGCTGCGGCCCGGCACGGAGCGCGATAGCGCGGTACAGCGCTGCCTGGCGCCGGGCCGAGGGCGGAGCGGCCGGCGGGGCGGGGCGGGCCGGAGGAGGGACCCGTCGGCGCTGCGCGGAGCCCGGCACGGCCCCGGGGAGCGCGGCGAGTGCCTGGCACGGACCAGCGTTATCCCGGAATAGGGCTGCACGCATGTGCGTCACCCCGGATGTGAACAGGCCGGCCCGGCTCCCCGCTAGCTCGCTCCGCCCGGCTCCGGCGGACGGGCTGGGCTGAGCCGAGCCGAGCCGTGCCGGCCGCCGCGCAGCCCCGTAGGGGCTGAGGGGAGGCGAGGCCGCCGGGCGCCCTCGAGGGCCAAGGTGCGAGAGTCCCCTCCCGGCGGGGGGCCCGGGCCCCCCGAGGGGGCCGGGGCAGGTGCGTGGCCCGGGCGGGGCCGGGCCGGGGCCAGCGGCGGGCGGGATCCCCGGCGCAGCCCGCCCCGTCGGGGCCGCCGCCGCGTCCCGTTCCCCGGCCCCGGTCCCGCCGGTCCCCGCCGTCCCGTGGCGCAGCCCCGCGGCCGGGGCAAGGGAGCGATGGATTTTCGCGGTAAGAAGTACGAGCGCGGCAGTAACTGGTCGGACCCCGAGGTGGTGGAGCTGCTGCAGCTCTGGGCCGACGAGTCGGTGCAGATGGAGCTGGAGAGCTGCTTGCGCAACCAGCACGTCTTCAACCGCATCGCAGAGGTGCTGCGGGAGAAGGGCATCCACCGAACGGGCGACCAGTGCCGGGAGAAGATCAAGAAGATGAAGCTGGAATATCGTCGGATCAAGGATAACAGCAAGGCCCCGCGGGGCGGCAGGACATGGAAGTTCTACGAGGTGATGGACCGGGTGCTGACCAGCCGGCCTGCCCTGGCTTACAGCTCGCTGAGCGGCAGCATGATGGCTCAGCAAGTGCTGCAGGGCAGCATGGTGGAGAGCTACCACCACCACCAGTTCACCTCCCCGGCCCTGCCCTTTGGACACTCCCAGCACCCGGAACTGATGGAGATCAAATGTGAGGAGGTGAACTCTGATGAACACTGCTTGACCCCAGAGCCCCCAGCAGCCATGTCTTACCAGCAGGGCTCCCCTGAAGAACATGGGATGGAGAGAGCCTTCTTGGAGAGGGCCCAGAACAACTCTCCCATCTCCAGGGTGGAGATTCCCATTGAAACCAGTGTTTCACCTTCAGGTAGGGAGAGCCTTTTGCATTCCAGCATCAGGTTTCTGCCTGGTTTCCCCAGAAAGAGAGATCCTATTTCCTGGTGCAGAGATAGACACCTGGTTTTCACACTGATGTTTGGGCCTTGGTTTTCCACATCCCAAAAAGCTATAAAATAGAAGGCTGGAAGCTGCATTCATAGTCTTCTGGCCATTCTCAAAGTGTGTCTAGCTGCAGGTAAATGAAACCTAAAATAAGCTGGGCTAAATATATTGTGTGTAGAATCCCAAGGGCTGGAATGTCTGCCACAAGCCAAGGCGTTTGTGGTAGATTCCTGCATATAATGCTGACAGTGCTTAGCCTTATTGAAACAAACAAGAAATTGCATGCTCTTTGGTATCACTGGAGCATCACCAGGGCTGTCTGTGGTCCTCATGCTGAATTGTATCAGGAGACCCTCTTCTGCCATGGCTACGCTATAAACCTGCAGGTGGAACTTTCCTTGTGTTCTTTTAAACTGTTTTCTGGATCTAATCTTTTAGGACACGCAGTGATGAAAAATACTTGGGAATGCTCATTGCCTGGCTTTCTAAGCTATTTGTTAGGGCGTGGAAAGATGGGTTTGGAAGTCACTGGCAGAAATGCGTTGCATGTTACTGGAGATGAGACTTCTCCACTGATAGTGCATTTGGCCATTGCTTGGCTGCCAGGAAGGGTGCAGCCTGGAAATCCTGGGGATTTCAAGCTGGTCTAAGACAGGCAGATGGAAGAGCACGGCTTGATGGGGGAGACTGGCACAGGTTACCCGAAGAAGTGGTAAATGCTCTGTCCCTGGCAGCGTTCAAGGCCAGGTTAGACAGAGCCTTGGGCGACATGGTTTAGTGTGAGGCATCCCTGCCCATGGCAGGGGTTGGAACTGGATCTTAAGGTCCTTTCCAATCCAAACTATTCTATGATAACCTCTCTGAGGTGTATGTCTGAGATCAGAAAGGAATGGTTTAAACTGCCTGGGTTTAAGCCACACTACACTATGTTCTCTTTGCCATGGTGGTTGTGTTGTTAGTCCATAGAATGAAAGTGACAATCATTCAGGTTCATTCAGAGGCTGAATATGACTGGGGCTGGCAGCATAATGGGGGCCCAATATATCAAGTTCAAAACTTCAAAGAAAATCTCAAACTTCAGTATATACCTGACAGCTTTTACTTTGGCTTTCCTGTAAAACCCTGCAGTAGATCGAAGGATGTTTCCTAAGGAAGGCAGGGAAGGCAGCAAAGCATATCCACGCCGCTTTACTTGCTGCACATTTGATTTCTCTTCCTTTCTTTTCCGTATCCACAGGTTTCAGTGAGCCCAACATGGCCAACTCATCCCGGATCCAGAACGTGGTTCCCCGGCCCGGCTTCTCCGCCTTGCATCGGCTGAGGAAAAAGCGGAAAGGGCAGCGCATGAAGGACCCGCTCGATGACCTCTTGCTGAAAACCCTGACATCGCAGCGGGCCATGGAAGAGCGCTTTCTGCAGATGGAAGAACGCCGCTTCCAGCGGGATTTGGACGTGGAGGAGCGCCGGATGCAGCTGGAGCAGCGCCGGTTTGAAACTGGAGCGCGAGCACGAGTTTCGCATGTTCAATGTGTTTGCGCAGATGCTCAGCATCCTCAAGCAGAGCCATAGCGGCTCCTCCTCC